>NW_028094950.1:6922862-7064616 GCF_014824575.4 Sturnira hondurensis
GATGAACTCCTTGAACTTGACCTTATCTGAGAAGCACTTTATCTGTCCTTCCATTCTAAATGAAAGTTTTGCTGGATAAAGCAATCTTGGCTGTAGGTCTTTGGATTTCATGACTTGGAATACTTCTTTCCAGCCCCTTCTTGCCTGTAAGGTCTCTTTTGAGAAATCCGCTGACAGTCTGATGGGAACTCCTTTGTAGGTGACTGTCCCCTTATCTCTTGCTGCTTCTAGGATTCTCTCCTTCATTTTGGTCTTGGCTAATATAATGATGATGTGCCTTGGTGTGTTCCTTCTTGGGTCCACCTTCTTTAAAACTCTCTGAGCTTCCTGGATTTCCTGGAAGTCTATTTCCTTTGCCAGACTGGGGAAGTTCTCCTTTATTATTTGTTCAAATACGTTTTCCACTCGTGGCTGTTTCTTTCCCCCTTCTGGTACCCCTATAATTTGGATGTTGGAACATTTAAAGATGTCCTGGAGGTTCCTAAGCCTCTCCTCATTTTTTTGAATTCTCATTTCTTCATTCCTTTCTGGTTGGATGTTTTGTTCTCCCTTCTGGTCCATTCCCTTGATTTGAGTTCCAGTTTCCTTTCCATCACTATTGATTTACTGGACATCTCCCTTCATTTCAATTAGTTTAGCCTTCTTATGTTCCTCTAATTTGTGACTATAATCAACCAGTTCTGTGAGCATCCTGATAAACAGTGTCTTGAATTGTGCTCTGAGAGGCTGGCAATTTCTCGGTTGCTTAGAGTTATAGGCTCTGGGACTTTCAGTTCTTCTTGCACCATCTTTTGGGCTGTTCGTGCCTGTTACATAGCAGGATCGGAGTCCTAGGTCTTCACCTGAGCAGGGCAACTCAGTCGCTGGGTTGTGATGCTGTATGTGGGGGCGGGGTCACAGAGGAGCAATGGCGTCTCGTCTGCCGTCTCCTGCCGTGGCCCCCACAGGTGCGGGAGCTGCCACCGTCACCGGGTCCATGCGTTTCATCCCACTGCACACGAGTGTGCCACCGCCGTCAGCCCTCGCCCCCTGGGGCCTGCGTGGTCCGTCTCACTGTGCGCAAATGTGCAACCGCGGTCAGTCTGCCCCACACCCTGGGTCCGGGCCACTTGTGCGCCTAGGTCTGGGGATCTGTCCTGCCCAGCCCTGTTCTGCTGCTGGCTCCGCCCCTCTTACCATCCCCGTGTAACGATTAGTTGTAGTCAGACTTCTGTATAATTCAATTTTCTGTTTTTTGGCTGTGTCTTTGTTCTCCAAACCTTAGTTGTATTCAAACTTGGTTGTGGGAGAAGGCACAGTGTTTGCACCCATGCCTCCATCTTGGCGGAAGTCCAAATATGCAAGATATTTTTAAAAATGTACCTCTTAAGCACTCCTTAGAAAACTTCCAGAACAAATGTCATGGCAGGCTCCATGTGCACTGGTTGCACAATAAATAAATATGTAAGTACTACCTCACTAACTGTTATATTTATATTCTAAATATTCACTGATAAACCATCATCTTTCACATGGGCCCATGAATTGTATAATATATTTTAAATCAAGTTGTTTATATAGATAAACGGCTACAAAAAATTACTTACTTGAGACCCTGTGCCTCCTAGGAGCAGTCCTAGTCAAAGCAAAAGAGACTCCTACAACAATGAGCACACACAGGAATTTAAGAATGATGAGGTTGCAAGTAAGATTTGGGCATGAATTCATCACAGTGATGAGGACAGGTTACACTGCATGTCAGGAAACGGGTTATGAGAATATGAACAAGTCCATGACACTTCTGAGCAATTCCACCAATTCCCCTCCTTGAGCTTTGGTGCCCTTGTTTATAGAGCTGAGATAATAATATTTACTCAGAGGTTTATAGGTTTAAAGTAGACACATTCATTCTCTTTCACACACATACCTGAGTGTTAGCCAGTTGCCAATTGTTTTTTGGAGATGGTGATGGCAGTATATGACTTAAGAAAGTTAATCTCCAATTTCTTCATTTTATAGAACTAATAAAAAAGAAAGCAATGTCTAAAAATTAATTTTGAAAGATCATTTATTTATGTTGCTAAAGTAGCAAAAGACTTCTTATTTACAAAACACCTGAAGAACCATTTTGGTTTTGTTAAGCCAGGAGGCAGAGTAAAGGAGATGAGACTATGAGAAATAAGTTGTTTTACACAATAAAATAATAATACTGACTTTCTTCAAGTGTGCCATTGCTGGGGAGAGGATAGAGGTAGGGAGAGGTGAGACAGCCTGGGAATAAACAAAAAGGAGATAGAGTAAGATACCTCCATAGTGAGGAACCTGTGGGTTAGACATGAGGGTGTTCAGGGTCAAGTCAGCTAGAGAAAAATTTCTGTAACAGGAATGATTGCAAAACATGTTAATATAATAGATGGCTAATATTGACCCTTACAAATGATTCTTTCTTTATCTAAAATTTTGATTTCTTGTTCATCATGGGTTTTTACATTAATTTTGATTTTTTAAATATTGCATTAAAATATCTTGATTACTGTTTTTTATGGGACCCCTTAAATGTTGCATCTGAAGTTTACTATCTCACTCACCTCACCCTAGTCCCTGTCCTAGTTATTACCTTTTCTTTTAAAAAAATGTTTTATTTATTTATTTTTAGAGAGAGGGGAAGGGAGGAGACAGAGAGGGAGAGAAAATTCAATGTGAGAGAGAAACATCGATTGATTGGGACCTGGCCCACAACCCAGGCATGTCCCCTGACTGGGATTGAACCAATGAACAAAACTTTCAGTTCACAGGCCAGTATTCAATCCACTGAGCCACATCAGCAAGCCAACTTTTTCAAACCTTCAGTACCAGTCTGTTAGGTGGAGGAGCTTTGGGTTAGAGGGAGCTTTTAAAAATGGTTCAGCACAGGATGGAGTAAAAAGACTATCTATCAACAATAGGCAAGCTATAAAAATTATCTAAAATTCAAGACTGAGGCATAGGTAGATATGTTTTGCTTCCTCGCACAACCAAAAAGAAGGATAACAACAAATTTAAAAACAAAACAACAAAAAAACCAACCCAGAACTTCCAGAAAATCAAACTATATTGAAGTCCAACAACCAAGGAGCTAAAGAAGAAACATTCATCCAGACTGGTAGGGGGGATGGAGATGGGCAGTTGGGGCAGAGAGGACACAGGACAAGGTGGTGGCTAGCAGACAGCCAAGGTGGTGAGACAGCAGCTGGTGGACCAGGTGATCCCACATTCACATGCAGATAAACTGGGAGGAAAAACCGGGGAGCAAGACAGACCACACAACCCAGGGTTTAGCATGAGAAACTAAAGCCTCAAAAACATCTGGCTGTAAAAACCTGTGGGGGGGTGCGGAAGCAAGAGAAACTGCCAATTTCACAGGAGAGTCTATGGAGAGGCCCATGGGATCCTAAAATATACACAGACCCATCCAACCAGGAACCAGCATGTGGGTGGCACCTGAAAGGGCACAATTCTCTTATTGGAAGTGGGGGAAGTGACTGAAAGTGACAGCTGAGCAAGCAGCATTATTCTCTCTCTACACCCTCCCCTACATATGGTGCCACAATGCAACAAAGTAAGTTGCTCCACCCTGGCAAATACCTACAATATAACAGGTACACCAAGACAAAAAAATGTGGCTAAAATGAAAGAACAGATCAAAACTCCAGAAAACGAACTAAGCAATGAGGGGATAGCCAACATATCAGATGCAGGGTTCAAAACACTGGTAATCAGGATGCTCACAGAACTGATTGAGTACAGTTACAAAATAAAGGAAGAAGTGAAGGCTATACAAAATGAAATAAAGAAAAATACACAGGGAACTAATAGTGAAGGGAAGGAAACCAGGACTCAAATCAATGATTTAGAACAAAAGGAAGAAATAGACATTCAGCAGAAACAGAATGAAGAAAGAAGAAATTTAAAAAATGAGAAGAAAGTCCTGGATGATGTGGCAGTGGGTTGAGCGCTGGCCTGCAAACCAAAGGGTCACTGGATCAATTCCCAGTCAGGGCACATGCCTGGGTTGTGGGCCAGGTCCCCAATAAGGGGCATGCAAGGGGCAACCACACACTTATGTTTCTCTCCCTTTCTTTCTCCCTCCTTTCTGCTCTCTCTATACAGACACACACACATACATACATACATATACATACATAGGGGGAGAAAAATAGGACAACTGTAATAGCATAATGAATAAAATATACTTTTAAAAAATAAATTTGAATAATGTGGGATTACCAGGTAAACATTAGAAAGAGAAAGATAAACAGAGTTTGGGATGGTTTGGGGGTGTTGGCAGGGATCCCAGAGAAGGAAAGGAATTTCTGTGTCCCCTGACCCCTCTGATGGAAGACACAACTCACTTGTCCTTTAATCTTTACTTCTCAAAAATGGAGTGAGAAGTCCAAGATGCTGTGGGCCTGGCCTTGCAGCTCAGTGTGACCTTGCAGCTCTTGAAAAGAGAGGTAGGAGGTGGATGGTGGACCACTGAGGAAAACAGATTCCAGTAGGGACTGGAGGGAAGGACCAGAAATGACCTCTCAACCTCCTGACAGAGATATTAAGAAGAGCCAGCCTCAGAAAAAGGAAATCCAAGTCATTTAGAGATGCCAATCTCATGGTAAGGGGGTTTAGGAGGCTTATGCCAACACCACGCTTGTTTCAAAGGCAAATTGATAGCATATAAGAATGAAGCCTGGTGCCCATACCTACTCCACCACTGAAGTTGGGGAGGTAAGAACAAGGGAAGGGTTCTGCTGGACAGCGCCTCTAGATTCCTGTTCCATTCCTTAATGTTTTAGATGAATCCAACCTTTCATTTTTCTTGAGTCACTGACCAAGCAGTGCATACTGCTAGGAAATCACACCCCTGAGCCATGTTTCTCTACCTTTCTTCCCATTGTTGCCCACCTTGTAAAGTATTTTCTTTAAATTTATTTTTATTGTATTTTTGTCCATTACCGTTTATTGCCCTTATACCCTCCTCCCCAATCCACTCAACTCCCCTCCCCAACAAAGTCTTTAAGACATGTTTTTTTTATCTTTCTTTATTTTATTTTAATTGTTGTTCAAGTTCAGTTTTGTTTTTCACTCCCACCCCAGCCCACCCCCATCAGCCCTCCCCACCTCCCTCCCATTTCTACCCCCCACCCTAGTTTTTGTCCATGTGTCCTTTATACTTTTTCCTGTAAACCCCTTTCCCCTGAAATTCCCTCCTCTCTCCCCTCTGCTCACTGTCAGCCTGTTCTCTATTTCAGTGTCTTTGGTTGTATCTTGCTTGCTTGTTTATTTTGTTGTTTAGGTTCCTGTTAAAGGTGAGATCATATGGTATTTGTCTTTCACCACCTGATTTATTTTGCTTAGCATAATGCTTTCCAGTTCTATCCATGCTGTCACAAAGGGTAGGAGCTCCTTCTTTCTTTCTGGTGCACAGAATTCCACTGTGTAAATGTACCATAGTTTTTTTATCCATTCATTTACTGATGGGCACCTAGGTTGCTTCCAAAACTTGACTATTATAAATTGTGCTGCTATGAACACTGGGTTGCATAGGTTCTTTGGATTGGTGTTTCAGGGCTCTTAGGATATAATCCTAGCAATTGAAGAATGGGCAAAGGACTTGAACAGGCACTTCTCCAAGGATGACATACAGAGGATCCAGAGACACATGAAAAGATACTCAGTGTCACTAGCTATCAGAGAAATGCAAATTAAAACCAAAATGAGATACCACTTTACACTGGTCAGAATGGCCATCATAAACAAAGCAACAAACAGCGAGTGTTGGAGAGGTTGTGGAGAAAAGACATGTTTTTCTTTTTCTTTTTAAATATATTTTATTGATTATGCCATTACAGTTGTCCTTCCCCCCCTTCATTCCCCTCCACCCTGCACACTCCCTCCCACCCACATTCGTCTCCTTTAGTTTATGTGTATGTGTCATAAGTTCTTTAGCTTCTACATTTCCCACACTACTCTTGCCCTCCCCCTATTTTCTCCCTACTGTCTATGCTACTTATTCTCTGTACCTTCTCCCCCCTTCTCCTCCTTCCCCGCCCCTATTGCTAACCTTCCACGTGATGTCCATTTCTGCAGCTGTGCTCTTGTTTCAGCTGTCCACTTAGTTTGCTTTTGTTTTAGGTGTGGTTGTTGATAACTGAGTTTGCTCTCCTTTCACTGTTCATATTTTTTATCTTCTTTTTCTTAGATAAGTCCCTTTAACATTTCACATAGTAAGGGCTTGGTGATGATGAACTCCTTGAACTTGACCTTATCTGAAAAGCACTTTATCTGTCCTTCCATTCTAAATGAAAGCTTTACTGGATAGAGCAATCTTGGATGTAGGTCCTTGACTTGGAATACTTCTTTCCAGCCCCTTCTTGCCTGTAAGGTCTCTTTTGAGAAATCAGCTGACAGTCTGATGGGAACTTCTTTGTAGGTGACTGTCTCCTTATCTCTTGCTGCTTCTAGGATTCTCTCCTTCATTTTCATCTTGGCTAATGTAATTATGATGTGCCTTGGTGTGTTTCTTCTTGGGTCCAACTTCTTTGGGACTCTCTGAGCTTCCTGGACTTTCTGGAAGTCTATTTCCTTCACCAGGTTGGGGAAGTTTTCCTTTATTATTTGTTCAAATAAGTTTTCCACTTGCTCTTTTGCTTCCCCTTCTGGTACCCCTATAATTCGGATGTTGGAGCATTTAAAGATGTCCTGGAGGTTCCTAAGCCTCTCCTCATTTTTTTGAATTCTTGTTTCTTCATATTTTTCTATTTGGTCATTTTTTTCTTCCTTCTCATCCACTCCCTTGATTTGAGTCCCAGTTTTCTTTCCATCACTATTGGTTTCCTGTGCATTTCCCTTCATTACATTTAGTTTAGCCTTCATTTGTTCCCCTAATTTGTGACTAAAATCGACCAGTTCTGTGAGCATCCTGATCACCAGTATTTTGAACTGTGCATCTGATAGGTTGGCTATTTCTTGGTCACTTAGGGTTATCGGCTCTGGGGTGTTGAATTCTTCTTGAGCCATATTTTGTTCTGTTCGTTCCTGGTACGTATGAGGGGCGGAGCCCTAGGTGATCACCAGGGCAGGGGAACTCAGTTGCTGGGTTGTGATGCTGTATGTGGGCATGGGGTCAGAGAGGAGCAATGGCGGTTCTCTCTGCTGCTTCCTGCAGCTGGGGCCTGCATGGTCTGTCTCACTACTCGCTCCTTCGCTGGTTTATCTGCACATGCGAATGTGTGAGCATGGTCAGCCTGCTGCCTTACACCCTCGCTGGGTCCGCCTGTTGCTACCCCACACCTGGGATCCACCCACAGCTGCCTGCGCACCTGGGTTGGGAGATCTTTCCTGCCTGACCCCACTCCACTGCTGGCTCCGCCCCTCTTACCGGTCAGGTTGAACAGTTTGTTGTTGTCGGACTTCTGTATAGTTCAATTTTCTGTGTTTTGGCTGCATTTTTGTTACTGAAACTTTGTTGACTTTAAACTTGGTTGTGAGAGGAGGCACAGTGTTCCACCTATGCCTCCATCTTGGCGGAAGTCCTGTTCTTCTGATTGAGCCATTTTTGGTCAGGTTGCACCTGGTAGATATGAGGGGCAGAGCCCTAAGTGTTCACCAGGGCAGGGCAACCCAGCTGCTGGATTGTGATGCTGTATGTGGGGGCGGGGTCAGAGAGGGAACAATGGCACTTGTTCTGCTCTCTCTCAGATTTCAGTCCCCTCTGCCACTTCCCACAAGCCAGCACCTTTTCAATTGGTGCTTTTAGGTTTTGTTTCCCATCGCCGGGGCCCTGGGTTGTGCGGTCTGTCTTGCTGCCCATTTTTGCCTAGTTTATCTGTGCGCAAATGTTGACTGTGGTCTGCCCTGTGCCGCCTGCGCTCCTGGGTCTGGCAGCCACCACCTTTTCCTGCCGTGATCCCTCTCCATCAGCTGCTGACTCCACCCCTCTTACCGGTCTGGTTGAATGGTTGTCAGACTTCTGTGCAGTTCAATTTACTGTCTGTTATGGTTGTGTTTTTGTTTCTAAATCTTTGTTGTCCTTAATTTTGGTTGTGTGAGGAGGCACAGTGTTTCCAGCTATGCCTCCATCCCTCCATCTTGGCTGGAAGTAAGACATGTTTTTCTTAATCACTCTCTGCTCTGGCTCTATGAAATGTCAGTATATTAGCATGTGTGTTTATGTACATGGCCCTTTGAAAGGCCAAAAACCACTGTAATAATTAAGATGGTGTTGCCCCACTTTGAGAGTGTACAATCTAAGGTCAGTTCCTTTACACATTTTCCAGAATCTGTCTTCTCCCTTAGGGTCTTCTCTTCCTCACTTACCCTTATTCTCCCACATCTCAGCCTCTTCCTCTCACTGGCTCTACTAGTCACCCACTTCTAGCTATGGCCCTCTCTCTGTTCCCTTCCTGGCCTTATTTCTTGAAAGGCATACTGCACTCTTGATCTGCACGCTGCCTCCACCTCTCCACTGAACTTGTCCTTTATAATACTACAAATGAACTGTATCCCCTCCCCCCACTTGCCTGAGAGATAGCAAAACTGAATGCTGGGTGTTCACCACAACTGTTTCTAGCAAGTTAGAAATGTTAAAGAACCATGAATGTTGAGTAACACTGGTATGCCTAATCTTTACTGGGCCTAAGACTCCATCAACTAAAGAATAACAGGGCTTATTTCAACCAACCATGCACAAACCTGTGTAGTCAATCCAGCCCTGCCTGGCACCCACTTTAAAAATCTTTGAATTACCTCTCTCCATGACAACTCAGCAATGTTTTGTGTGGTATATTCCTCTATCTAACTAGTAAAGACAGTCAGCTGTGTTGATTATTTTTTATTTGTTTTATTTTTTACTGGCTTTTTTATTCTAGTAGTCTTTTATCTTTTGCATCATTTTCTTAGTCTCTAACCTGTAGAAATAAAACTATTAAATATATAAGGACATAAGTACAAATATGTCCTTTGTAGCATTCATCATGTGTCAGAAAAGTGGAAACAACTGAATACTCACCAACGGAGGGATGGTTGAGTGCCCCGTGGAGCACCATGCACCTGTTTAAAAGAATGATCCAGATGTATAACTAGTCAGCTACAGAGGTTTCCAAGAGGTGTACCTCCTACATGAGAAAAGCAAACTTCAGGAAAATGTATACAGTGCAGCACAGATTTTTTCAATAACCAAAACCAAGCACTCCTAGAAGAGTATTCATGATTGAAGATGATTCTATTAACCCATAAAACTTTGAGCAGATTCTTTGGGCTTACCCCGGCATACCCACTAGGAGTGGGGTAGCAGTGCTAGTGGAAAGGAAACAGGCAGCAAATGTGCAAGACTCTGCCATCTTTTATTTCTCTGAATGAACATAGCTCTCTGGAAGAAAACCTTCTTTGACTCTTCTCTGAGCCTGAGTGTCCCTTCTCTAGCACCCTTTTGATGTCCTTCAAAGGCTGTCCCTTCCCCACCACACCCTTCCTGTGTCCTACCCCTACCAAATAAATATACCCTTGGTATGCAGAGCTGATGAATGAGAGGAGGGGGGTAAATCTGCATAAAGAGTCTGGAAGAAAAGAAATTGAAACGTGAATCACTTTTTGTATTCTTCAATATTAATTAAGTTCTTCTGAAAGATTTGAAAGGTTCTAGTAAAGATCTACTGGCAGGAAAGAACACTGAAAATACCAAGAGGGAAAGCTCTGTCAGAAAAGTGATCTAGTTAAGTGATTAAGCTCAACACCAAGGCCTAAAGGTTTAAGTGGCTGAGGCTGGACAGGGTCCTGGCACAGCCCCTTAGCACTATAGTCAAGCTTGGCAACATTGCCCAAGCCTGCATGAACAAAGAGTTTGGAAGCTCAAGTACATGTCACTCATGTAGCCTATATGGGGTTCCTGCAACACTAGAAAATGACCCATTAGACTGTGCAGGATAAAGTTCCCTCAGTTACAAGGACAGAAGCAACTAGTACTGGGCTTTCCTATAAACAGAGATGGGTGGATAGTCAAATTATTAATTAGAGAAACAGATGATACAATTGCTACCATGAAATCAGATCCTATATTTCCTTTTTTAAAAGATTTTACTTATTTTTAGAAAGAAGGGAAGTGAGAGAAAAAGAAAGATAAACATCAATGTGAGGGAGAAACATCAATCAGTTGCCTTTAACATGCCCCCAACTGGGAACCTGGCCTGCAACCCAGGCTTGTGCCCTGACTGGGAATCAAACCAGAGACCTTTCCATCTGCAGGATGACACCCATCCCACCGAGCCACACCACTCGGGGACAGAGCGTATATTTCCATAGTTTAAAGTTACATAGTTTAACCAAAGGGCTGATGGTTGGATTCCCAGTCAGGGCACATGCCTGGGTTTCAGGCCAGGTCCCCAGTAGGGGGCGTGCAAGAGGCAATCACACATTGACCTTTCTCTCCCTCTCTTTCTCCCTCCCTTCCCCTCTCTCTAGAAATAAATAAAATCTTTAAAAATAAAAAATAAAGTTACATAGTTTATTATACCACATGCGTATGTCCAATTTGTCCTCAAGGAACAAATACAAAATAAGGTAGCCCCATGCCAAATATGGGCTCCAAACACTCATACAGCAGGGACAATGGAGTTATCCTCTAAATTTCAGGGGTGTCCAACCCACGGCCCACAGGCCACATGTGGCTCAGGATGGCTATAAATGTGGCCCAACACAAAATCATAAATTTACTCAAAACCTTTTTTTGCTCAACAGTTTTTGTTAGTGTTTGTGTATTTAATGTGTGGTCCAGGACACTTCTTCTTCCAGTATGGCCCAAAGATGCCAAAAGATTGGACAACTGTCTAAACTGACTGCAGTTGGAGCCACACTGGCACAGAAGGAAAGCGCAAAATTATTCTTGTGTTTAGAAAAACATTTGAAAAACCTTTTTAAAAAATATTTTATTTATTTATTTTTAGAGGGGAAGGGAAGGAGAGAAAGAGAGAAATATCAATGTATGGTTGCCTTTTGTGAGTCTCCTGCTGAGAACTGGCCTGCAACCCAAGTATGTGCCCTGACTGGGAATCAAACCGCGATCGTGTGGTTCGCAGGCCCGTGCTCAATCCACTGAGCTACACCAGCCAGGGAGAACAATCTTTTTTTATCTACAAAATATAAGGTCTAGCCCTCTCACCCTCAATTTCTGGGGGAATAATAGTGAAAGAAACTTTGATGAAGAAGCTAAGTTGTTGTGCAAAGAGAGATAATAAGAATGTGGTAGTCGATTACTCACCCTGGGCCCTGTGAGTCTGGAAAGAGTATAGCTTTGGCATGTACATGTGGCAAATGTGGACTTCCTTCTGCAAAAGGCCCAGGCTAAATCAAGTCCCTGATCTTTCCTGTGGCATACAGAAGAACTAGATGTTAACTGTGAGGACAAACAAAAAATTCTATTTTATTTTTTAAAAAGATTTATGTATTTATTTAATATATTTTATTGATTATGCTATTACAGTTGTCCCATTTCCCCCCCTTCACTCCCCTCCACCCTGAACATCCTCTCTCACCGACATTCTCCTTCTTTAGTTCATGTCAATGTCTCATACTTATTTAGTTCTTGGTTTCCACATTTCCCATACTATTCTTACACTCCCCATGTCTATTTTCTACCTATCATCTATGCTACTTATTCTCTGTACCTTTCCCCCCACTCTCCTCCTCCCGCTTCCCTGTTGATAACCCTCCATGTGATCTCCATTTCTGTGGTTCTGTTCCTGTTCTAGTTTGCTTAGTTTGTTTTTGGTGTGGTTGTTAATAATTGTGAGTTTGCTGTCATTTTACTGTTCATATTTTTATCTTCTTTTTCTTAAATAAGTCCCTTTAACATTTCATATAATAAGGGCTGGGTGGTGATGACCTCCTTTAACTTGACATCATCTGGGAAGCACTTCAGCTGCCCTTCTATTCTAAATAAAAGCTTTGCTGGATAGAGCAATCTTGGATGTAGGTCCTTGCCTTTCATGATTTGGAATATTTCTTTCCACCCCATTCTTTCCTGTAATTTCTCTTTTGAGAAATCAGCTTGAGAAAATGGCATTATGGGCACTCCTTTTAGGTAATTCTCATTTTGTCTTGCTGCTTTTAAGATTCTCTCCTTAACTTTAATCTTGGGTAATAAAATTAGGATGTACCTTGGTGTGCTCCTCCTTGGATCCAACTTCTTTGGGACTCTCTGAGCTTCTTGGACTTCCTGGAAGTCTATTTCCTTTGCCAGATTGGGAAAGTTCTCCTCTATTATTTGTTCAAATAACTTTTCCATTTATTGCTCTTCCTCTTCTCCTTCTGGTACCCCTATAATTCGGATGTTGGAACATTTAAAGATGTCCTGGAGGTTCATAAGCCTCTCCTCATCTTTCTGAATTCTTGTTTCTTTGTTCTTTTCTGTTTGGTTGTTTCTTTCTTCCTTCTGGTCCATTCCATTGATTTGAGTCCCAGTTTCCTTCCCATCAGTATTGGTTCCCTGTGCATTTTCCTTTATTTCACTTAGCATAGCCTTCATTTGTTCATCTAATTTGTGACCCAATTCAATCAATTCTGTGAGCATCCTGATTACCAGTGCTTTGAACTGTGCATCTGATAGGTTGGCTATCTCTTCATCCCTTAGTTGTATTTGTTCTGGAGCTTTGATCTGTTCTTTCATTTGGGCCCCTTTTTTTTTTGTCTTGACGCACCTGTTACTTAATAAGGGCGGATCCTTAGGTGTTCACCAGGGTGGGTCAACCCAGTCTCTGGGTTGTGATGCTGTATGTAGGGGAGGAGTCTGAGAGGGAACAATGGCACTTGCTCAGCTCTCTCCCAGGGTTCAGTCACTTCCCCCAATTCCCACAAGCAAATTGGGCCCTTCTCATGCTGATTCCTGTGCGGGTAGGTTTGTATACATCATGGGACTTTGTGGGTCTCTCCAAGAAACTCTCCTGTGAGGCTGGGAATTTCTCCTAGCACCTCAACCCCGACAGGTGTTTTCAATTGGTGCTTTGAGGCTTTATTTCCCAGCTCTGGAACCCTGGGTTGTGAGGTCTGTCTCGCTCCCCAATTTCACCTGGTTTATCTGCATGTGAATGTGGAGCTGCCTGGCTCACCAGACGCCTTGCAAACCATGCCCCTCCACAATCCGCCACCTCGCTGGGTCCTCCAGCTGCTGCTTTGCACACCCAGGGTCCACCAGTCACCCTGCCATGAGCCCTGTTTGTCCCTGATCCCCAACTCTGCCCCTCCTACCTGTCTGGATGAATATGTCTACTTTAACTCTTCGGTTGTTGGACTTCCATGCAGTTCAATTTCTGTCAGTACTGGTTGTTTTTTGTTTTTAAATTATTGTTGTCCTTATTTTGGTTGTGCGAGGAGACACAGTGTGTCTACCAATGCCTCCATCTTGGCCAGAGTCCTTTGTATTTATTTTTAGAAAGAGGGGAAGGGAGGGAGAAAGAGAGAGAGATAAACATCAATGTGTGGTTGCTTCTCATGTGCCCCCTACTGGAGACATGGCCTGTAGCCCAGACATGTACCCTGACTGGGAATCAAACTATCGACCCTTCGGTTCACAGGCTGGCACTCAGTCCAGAGCCGCACCAACCAGGGCAGACCAAATAAAAAATTTTAAATGAGAGTCTTCATTCCTCCTGTTGGAAATACATTTCTTGGCTTCCAGTCAGCATGGTGATGTAGGCAGACAACTAAAATATAGAACAACCATCACTCAGGAATGTCAGAAATCAAGTTGAATGGGAGTCTGACAACTACAGAATTGAAGAAACCATATCTATCAAGACTAATAGGAGGGCCACAGAGGTGAAATGGGCTGGCCCACACCCATGTGGATAAAAAATTTGGACGAATGTCTTGGAGTGAGTAGTCCTAGACTCACTAGGCCCCCCAGCCCAGGATTCCAGTGCCAGGTAGATAAGTCTCCTGGCTGAGAAAACCAGCAGGAATTGAGTCAGTAGAGGAGGCTGCTGGAGCCCTAAGTAGTTCCTATTGGAGAACCCACACATGAACTCACCTACTCAGACTTGCTCCCTCTGAGCTCCAGCACCGGGTGGCAGCTTGAAGAGTACCAGGGATATACAGGGAGAGACTGAAGTGTCTGGCATTGGCGTGAGCAGAGGCCATTATCCCTTTGCTGAGCCCTTGCCCCAAAGAGCAAGTAGGCTGATACCATATCTAAGACTCCATCAACCTGGCTAACACTGTGTGACCCACCTTGAATACCCACAGAGGCTCCTATCCCACAGGTGGCAAACACAAGGCCTGAGGGCCGAATCCGGCTCTCCACCTTCTTATATATGGCCTGGCACCTTGTTTCTACCCGGCAGCAGTGCTGAGCACCTTGCTCCTAGTTAGGGAGTAACTGTAACATCTATATAGTCCTAAAATTACATTCAGCCCTTCGAAGGCAACTGCAAGGCTGATGTGTCCCCCAGTGAAAATGAGTTTGACACCCTTGATACCCCATCCAACTTCCAGACCCATCCAAGCTTCTTTTCCATAAGAACAGCTGTTCATGGCTCCTAAATCCTATCAAATAAGCAACAGCTGGCTTCATTGAGCCCTAAAAGCAACCTGATTAGAGTCACAGCTAGGCTTCCCCTGGAAGTCTACAAGCCCAGCACAAATAGCAGGCATCTAAGATTGCTTTATAGCTCAGGAAGGGTGGCCCTGAGTAAAACACAGGTCGGGGCCGATCCCGGCCTGCACCACCCAGGGAACAACAGGGCCTGGACACCCAGTGTATAGCTACAGACCACATCAGAGCACCACCACCCTGTCCTTGCACAGCTGATCCTCCCCAGAGGGTAGAGGTTGGTGGACAGTGGTCACAGCCAATCCTTACAGCTGACTGGCCTGGGTAAATCCCTCCCATTGATCTGCCAACACCAACTAAGGCTCAACTACAAGAGGAGGGTGTACTCAGCCTACACAAACAATGTACCTCAAGTACCCAGCTTTGGTGATAGGGGAGGCTGTGCCACTGTACCCTACAGGACACCTACTACGTTAGGCCACACCACCAGGACTTGGAGTCAAAGCAGCTCTCCCCAATACATACAAACAACACAGGGAGGCTGCCAAAATGAGAAGACAAAGAAATATGGCCCAAATGAAAAAACAGATCAAAACTCCAGAAAAGAGCTAAACACAATGGAGATGAGCAATTTATCCGAGGCAGAGTTCAAAACACTGTTTATAAGGATGGTCATAGAACTTAGTGAGGACCTCAGCAGCATAAAAAAGACCCAGTCAGAAATGAAACATACACTAATTGAAATAAAGAACAATTTACAGGGAAACAGCAGTAGAGCGGAGGAAGCCAAGAATCAAATCAATGATTTGGAACACAAGGAACCAAAAAACAACAATATAGAACAATAAGAAAAAATAATCCAAAAACATGGGGATAGTATAAGTAGCCTCTGGGACAACTTTAAAAGGTCCAACATTTGCCTCATAGTGGTGCCCGAATAAGAAGAGAAAGAACAAGAAATTGGAAATCTATCTGAAGAAATAGTGAAAGAAAATTTTCCTAACTTGAGAAGGAAATGGACATGCAAGTCTAGGAAGCACAGAGTCCCAATTATACAAGCCCATTGGCTTGAGGATGAAAAGAGGCCCACACCAAGACACATCATAATTAAAATGACAAAAGTTAAAGATAGAGACTCTTAGCAGCAAGAGAAAAGAAGTTAGTTACTGGAAGGTTGCCAGATAAGAGAGGGGAGAGGGAGAATGGATGAAGAGGTGAGGGGATTAAGAAGTGCAAATAGGACTTCTAGTCAAGATGGAAGGGTGGGTAGAAACACTTTGCCTCCTCGCACAACCAAAAATAGGACAACACATTTAAAAACAAAAATAACCCGAACTGCCGGAAAACTGAACTGTATGGAAGTCTGACAACCAAGGAGTTAAAGAAGAAATACGCGTTCAGACTGGTAGGAGGGGCAGAGAAAGGCAGTGGGGATGAACAGGATGCATGGAAAGGTGGCAGCTGGAGGACCATGTAGGTGAGGCAGCAGCTGGTGGCCCTACATTTGCATGCAGGTAAACTGGGAGGAACATCTGGGGAGTGAGAGAGACCATGTAACCCGGGGTTCCAGGGCAGGAAAAGAAAGACTCAAAACCTCTGGCTATAAAAAACCTCTGGGGGTTGTGGTGATAGGAGAAACTCCCAGCCTCACAGGAATTTGTTGGAGAGACCCACAGGGTCCTAGAATGTATAGAAACCCACCCACCCAGGAATCAGCACCAGAAAGGCCCAATTTGCTTGTGGGTAGCAGGGGAAGTAACTAAAAGCCAGTCTAGAGCTGAAGTAGTGGCATTCTTCCCTCTCTGACCCCTCCCCAACATATAGCACCACAACACAATGATCTGTGTTGTTCTGCCTTGGTGAATACCTAAGGCTCCATTCCTTGCAACATAACAGGTGTGCCTTGACAAAGAAATATGGCACAAATGAAAAAACGAATCAAAACTCCAAAAGTAAACTAAGTGATGAAGAGATAGCAACCTATCAGATGTACAGTTAAAAATACTGGTAATCAGGATGCTCACAGAAATGGCTGAGTATGGTTGCAAAATAGAGTTGAAAGTGAAGGCTATACAAAGTGAAATAAAGAAAAATATACAGGGAGCCAACAGTGAAGGGAAGGAAACCAGGACTCAAATCAATGATTTGGAGCAGGAGGAAGAAATAAACATTCAGCCAGAACAGAATGAAGAAGCAAGAATTTAAAAAAAAAAAATGAGGAGCACCTTAGGAGCCTCCAGGACATCTTTAAATGTTCCAGCATCTGAATCATAGGGATGCCAGAAGAAGAAGAGCAAGAAACTGAAAACTTATTTGAACTAATAAAGAAGGAGAACTTCCCCAAACTAGCAAAGGAATTAGACTTCCAGGAAGTCCAGGAAGCTCGGAGAGTCCCAAAGAAGTTGTACCCAAGGAAGCACACATCAAGATACATCGTAATTACATTACCCAAGATTAAAGATAAGGAGAGAACCTTAAAAGCAGAAAGAGAAAAGGAGACAGTTACCTACAAAGGATTTCCCATACAACTATCAGCTGATTTCTCAAAAGAAATAAGGTAGGCAAGAAGGAGCTGGAAAGAAGTATTCAAAGTCATGAAAGGCAAGGACATACATCCAAGTTTACTCTATCCAGCAAAGCTATCATTTAGAATGGAAGGGCAACTGAAGTGCTTCAAAGATGAGGTCAAGTTAAAGGTGTTCATCAGCACCAAATTCTTATTATATGAAAAGTTAAAGGGACTTATCTAGGATCAAAACTATAGCAGTAAAATGACAACAAACTCACAACTATCAACAACTGAACCTAAAAAAAAATTAAAACAAACTAAACAAACAAGTAGAATGGGAACAGAATTACAGAAATGGAGATCACTTGGAGAGGAGTTATTGGGGGGAGGGGAAGGGGGGATTAGGTACAGGGAATAAGCAGCATAAATTGTAGGTACAAAATAGACAGGGGGGGGGCTAAGAATAGTATAGTAAATGGAGAAACCAAACAACTTATATGTACGACCCATGGACATGAACTAAAAGGATGGAATGCTGGTGGGAGGGGAGGTGCAGGGCAGAATGGAATAAAGGGGAGAGAAAAAATTAGAACAAGTGTAATAGTACAGTCAATAAAATATACTTAAAATAAAATAAAAAGTACCAATAAGTCCCTGGCTTGTGTGGCACAGTAGATAGAGCACCAGCTTGCGAATCAAAGGGTCACTGGTTTGATTCCCAGTCAGGACACATGCCTGGGTTGCTGGCTAGGCCCCGGGATTTGGGTGCATGAAAGGCAAGAACATGTTGATGTTTTTCTCCCTCTCTTTCTTGGAAAATACATAAATAAAATCTTTTGAAAAGAAAAAAAGAAGTACAAATAGGTAGTTGCAGAATAGCCATGGGGATGTAAGTACGGTATAGGAAATGGAGTAGCCAAACAACTTATACACATAACCCATGGACACGAACAATGGTAAAGGGATTGCCAGAGGGAGTCGGGGTTGCTGGGTGGAAGGGACCAAAGGTGAGGAAAATCAGGACAATTGCTGGGAACTGCTCTGCCTGGTCTCAAGAATTGTAAACCATCTCCCATGTCTAAGGCTGAGTGAGTGACCTCTGGAATGCAAGCCACAAAGAGACAAAGCTTGTCTCTGGTAGCAAACGCTGCCTCTGCTTCAACTCCCTGCTCCCAAAGTATGGTCTGATAGTCAGAGACAGGCAAGACCCCTCAGAGGACAGACATGACAAAACCTAGGCCAGACATGATGACTTGGGAGGCCATCATGAAAGGACTGGGGTTGGGGGGGGGGCTGCAACAAAGAGGGAGTGATGGACCCTCGCCCCCTGGCTTTGATGAAGCCCAAGTCCCCATGTCCTCTGGGAGATGCACTTCCTGGCTCTAATCCACTTAAGCCTGTAAACCTGTGACAGGAAAGACGGTGCAACCTTTTACCAGCTAGTGTAGGGCCCAGGTAAACTGGCAAGATAAAGAATTCTTAACAATCCTGTGAGACCTGCTTTGCTGAGAATGCTTTTAGTTAAATGATAAAGGTCTGAGCAGAAAGTGAATTTATGTTCTCAAAGTTCTGTAGCCTTTTAGCTGGCAGGCCCTGACTTAGGAGAAGCCCTAATGGTTCTTTGTATACTATGTATACTATGTACTGTTTACTGCCTAACAATGATTAATAAGTTGTACCTATAAGTTTAATACTGTGCAAAAAAACCAATAAAAGGCTGTCTAGGCAAGGGTCAGAGCACTCTCTCGCTCCTTGACAGAGAGTTGCCAGGCTGCTCCAAGCCACTATCCCCTTGAGAGGGTGGCCAGGTTGTTCAGAGGTGCTCCCCTCTTGAGGGAGTAGCTGTGCCAGCCCTTTTCCTCCACAAGACTCGGTAGTCCAAGTGAATTTGTCTCATGTCTCATCCATGATGCCACAGGCACTGCTGGTCAATGCACACATCAACTGGCGCCTGGAACAGGGACCTAAGGTTTCAAGACCTGCTTCAACCCAGAGGCTACGAGCCACCGTCCTGGATGACACACCGACTTGGTGGGAGTTCACACGCTAATTAGCCCAGGTAAGGGCAACGACTCCAAGTGCTTTTGGGGAATGTTGTAGGGCGTGTTGGATTTCAGAGGAAAAGGGCTTTCTTCCTAGGTTTCCCTCTCTTGCGACCGCTTTGCAACTGTACCTTCTTTAGTAAGCAGGAGCCTTGCTGTCTCTCCCAAGCATTCGCCCACTAGGTCTAAGCTTGGGAGAAAGAGCAAAGACTTTCCCTTTATCAGCTTTAAGAACAGGAATAGTTACAGGGCTATCTACAAGCATATCAGCAAATGTTTCTTTCAAGCCGCTTCTGCGGTCTGTTCCATTTGGCCGCTTCTCTCCGGCCGCTTGCATAAGGAAAAGCAGATAGTGAATGAGTGTTTCGGTTTTGACAGCACATTTCTAACCCATTACATTCTTTTCACTAGCAAGAAGTAGGATTTAAGGGTGCAGGCGGAGTGAAAACAAAACTGAAACTGGTTTGGTAATTGCCGTGTTTATGGCAGGAGGGATTTTAGAAAAGGCTCATTTATTTTATTAAAGAATTTCTCCTCAGTTGAGGAACAGGCTCTCTAAAGAACCAGAGCAATGTTTTAGGTTTAGCAGTTATTGGGCTGCTAAATGTCTTCCTGATAAGGGATCTTTAGACTTAGTGATTTAAGTATGGTTGGGCAGAAGTTGACATAACACCAGGTGGTGTGAGATAAGATTCTAAGGTTAATGTCTCCCTCTTTTAGAGGATTTAATTTGAAAATAATGGTTTGCTTGAATTTTGTTTTTGTTTTAAAAGGAACAGCTCAGTTTCAAAATATTTTGCTAAACTCCTGATAAATAGAATAAGACCTCTAATGTTGTTACATCATAAGGATTCTACTCGGAAAGAATTTAAATTGATTGTTTAAAGAAGGAAAAAAAATTCACTTCCCTCAGACAGTAAAAAGCACAGGAAGAAAGATAATGAGAAAATGTGTCTTTCAACCACCCTGATCCTCCTCCTGGAGGCCCAGGGACTGCTTCAGTCCTAAGAACAAAGCGTGTGGAGCTTAGCATCTCCCTCCTCACAGTAATCAATAAGAATTAACAACAACAAAAAAGTAAAGGTATTTGCCAATGGAGAAAAAACTGTTTCTAAAGGTTATGAATGTGTTAAAAAATTTGTCAATCTAAAGCATGATGGAAGTGACATAAGAAGTGTGACATGTTAAAGAAATGTTAAGAATCTTCCTCGTTTATGTCAGAGCTGTGACCCTTTATTGTAGAACTGAAATATAGGTGTACTGTCTTCCTGGGGGAACTAGCCCTTCTCCCCGGAAAACAAAGTACCATTTTTAAACTCAGTACATGTAAACACTGATCATTTTCTTGCGGAAGAACTGGCTATTCTCCCAGAGGAAAACGATTAGTTTTCAAGCAAGTCACATGAGGCCCTTAGCATGTAACCATTTTTCAAATTATTAAAGAATGTCATTTTACAGGAGTTAATCCTCAAGGACTAAGTTCTCAAATAATTTAGCAAACAGATGTCACTCATTATGTTCTCCTTGGAAAATTCATAGACGTTCATATTTCTATTGATACTTCTTCTGGTACTTTACATGCATCTGCTTTAAAAAGAGAATCTGCAAAAACATATACAAGCCCACTGGCTTGAGGATAGCAACAGTAAATTAAAACTGATAATGGCCCTGGATACCTTGCTCATTCTACTCAGGTTTTTCTTCAGCATTGGAATATTCAGCATAAAATAGGAATACTTTACAATCCAACTGGTCAGGCAATTGTAGAACAGGCTCATTATACTTTTAAAAATCTTCTTAAAAACAAAAAAGGGGAGTCATGAGTCCTTCCCCCCAAAATTTAATTTTGTTGGCCATGTTTACCTATAATTTTCTAAATTATGATGTGTTGCTCTGTACTCCAATTGTAACACATTTTCAGACAAAAGAGTCAAAGCCATCTTACCAAAGCCAATCTTACCCTCAGATTTTACATAGAGATCTGCTAAGAGATGAAACTTGACAGGGCTCTGTGGAACTTTTAACTTGGGGAAGAGGGTATGCTTGTGTTTGCTTTCCAGGATGACCTTTGGAACTGCCAGCGATGAGGGTGAAGACATATCACAGAAAAGGCTTCCCTTGCTGCGACCCACCTCCACCCACTAGACTCTCTCAATCCAGACTCTCTCCAATCTTTATGTCATCCCCCTGAGGTGGAATTCCAACCAGCTCTCCTGGAGCAGTATTCAACGTCACCTAAGAGGGATTTATTCTACCAACTTAAAGGGACAAGTTGATAAATTGCAGCTAGAGCTACATCAGCAGCTGCAGGACATTCAATGCTTGACCAAGCAGGAGGCTTTTCAGACCCTGTGACAATTTTGGCTAACTGAACCCCAAAACATTGGTTTGATGGACTTAAGCTGAGAATGTGAGTCACTGGAGCCACTGGTTGTTTACTGATTCTAATAATGTTTGTAACTTACTCTTACTAAAACTGTCTCACCCTGAGTTCAGGCACCAGCCCTTGCTGCATATCTTTAAAGTAACTTCCTGAAGTCTGTGCTAATTCTCCCAAAGACTGAATTGTAACCAGACCTGTTACTCTTGTTATTCCCTTGCATTTGTAACATTTTTTAACAGACTGAATTTACAAGTTTGGGTTATGGCAGCCCTTGGGCTCCTCCTTATCTCAATCTTTATTTGTGCTTTATGATGTATATAGAAGTTGTTTTCTTGTGATTGCATTCAGAAATAGCAAATAGTAGGTTTGCTATTTGCTAACAGCCTAACAGCCACAGGCCTAACAGCTACAATTGATTTAAAAAACAAAAAAGGGGGAGATGTTGGAAACTGCTCTGCCTGGTTTCAAGAATTGTAAACCATCTCCCATGTCTAAGGCTGAGTGAGTGACCTCTGGAATGCAAGCCACAAAGAGACAAAGCTTGTCTCTGGTAGCAAACGCTGCCTCTGCTTCAACTCCCTGCTCCCAAAGTATGGTCTGATAGTCAGAGACAGGCAAGACCCCTCAGAGGACAGACATGACAAAACCTAGGCCAGACATGATGACTTGGGAGGCCATCATGAAAGGACTGGGGTTGGGGGGGGCTGCAACAAAGAGGGAGTGATGGACCCTCGCCCCCTGGCTTTGATGAAGCCCAAGTCCCCATGTCCTCTGGGAGATGCACTTCCTGGCTCTAATCCACTTAATCCATAGGTCTGAAGACCTGTGACAGGGAAGACGGTGCAACCTTTTACCAGCTAGTGTAGGGCCCAGGTAAACTGGCAAGATAAAGAATTCTTAACAATCCTGTGAGACCTGCTTTGCTGAGAATGCTTTTAGTTAAATGATAAAGGTCTGAGCAGAAAGTGAGTTTATGTTCCCAAAGTTCTGTAGCCTTTTAGCTGACAGGCCCTGACTTAGGAGAAGCCCTAATGGTTCTTTGTATACTATCTACTATTTACTGCCTAACAATGATTAATAAATTGTACCTGAACTCCTGTGCAAAAAAAAGCCAATAAAAGGCTGTCTAGACAAGGGTCAGCGTGCTCTCTCTCTCTCCTTGAGAGAGAGTTGCCAGGCTGCTCCAAGCCACTCTCCCCTTGAGAAGGTGGCCAGGCTATTCTGAGTCTCTCCCCCCTTGAGGGAGTAGCTGTGCCAGCCCTTTTCCTCCACGGGACTCGGTAGTCCATGTGAATTTGTGTAATGTCTCATCCATGATGCCACGGGCACTGCTGGTCAGTGCACGTGTCAGACAACTCTAATAGTATAATAAATAAAATATAATTTTTAAAAAGAAAAGAAAGAAAATAGATTTCTCCTCACTCTCCCTCTACTTAGGGCATTTACTTTAGAAAACTTGTAAGTTCTTTCTGTCTCTTTGAAATGTGTATAGATCTTTTTATAAGGTAAATAAGCTTCTTGGCAGCTTGGTGACCCAGGAATGTCTTTCCCAAGGACCTGGGAGCCATCTCTTTGGAATCAAGGGAGACAGTAGCCCTGTCTCCCAGTTTCTGAGAGAGGATGAGAGTCTACCTGAGATGGGCTCCTTGCTCCAAAGTACAAAACTATGTCCATCATAAAGACACAAGAACTTTGTTTTTCCTAAGAGTAACCCTACTGGTAACACAAATAGATAGTCACCAGTTACCAGGTAAAGTTAGAATAAACTATGCATGATAAATGGTGTGCCAAGCCTCTTACCTGAGGACCAATTATTGTTTATCTTGAGAATATGTGTGTGATGGGTTTTTATCTGCTTGGCTACATAAAAGGCGGAGATTTCTCTGTCTCTGCAATTTCTTAATGGATTGCCTACAATGCACATCACACTGGTTTAGTGCTTATTTAATAATACATCAATTTTCTTTCTTTACTACCTTTGTGGAGCTTTTTCAAGGTCAGGAAAATTTGTTTTTAATTATTTTTCCCCAACATAATACATATGCTTAAAAAGGAAAAAGAGCCCTGGCTGGTGTGGCTCAGTAGATTGAGTGCTGGCCAAAGGGTCACTGGTTGGATTCCCAGTTAGGGTACATGCCTGGGTTGCTGGCCAGGTCCACAGTAGGGGATGTGCAAGAGGCAACCGCACATCGATGTTTCTCTCCCTCGTTCTCCCTCCCTTCCCCTCCCTCTAAAAATAAGTAAATAAATAAATAAAACCTTTTTGAAAAGAGAAAAAGTGGTAGGAAGGGTCTGGAGGAGTAAGACCCCTAGTGGGAGGCTGAGGCCTGTGGAAGGACATGGAAAAACAGTGTGCGGTGGGGAAAGGCAGGGGAATTTCTAGGACTGATGCTGACATTCAAATGGAAGTTGTTTCCACTCTGTAAATAATAGAATAATAGCAGCTGCTACATACAGGGACTATGTGCCAGGCACTGTCCTAAGTGTTTTAAACATGAACTCATTTGGCTCACATGGTAGCTTGGATTATTGTTCTTAAATATTCATCCCCACCCCCACTGCCTCACAGTACAGCAGAGTGGGGCCCGAAGTATCGCCAGCAAAGCAGCAGGATGATTATGGACTGATGTGGGAAGTAGGGATGAAACAAAATTCTCTTTTCCAGGCAAAAGTGACCCCTAAAGGGTATATGTGGAAAGGCCAATTCAGTTACTTTATAGGATGGGAATGTGAGCCATTTTATTTGGGTATTATAGGACAGGATGATTCCCCACCCCCCAAAACTGGAGGAAATTGGGGGCCAGTATATGGCAGACACCAGTTCTGAGCACAGAGGATGTAGGCAGGAGTGGACCTAAAAGATAAAAAGGGGAAGAGCACCCAGTAAGGATCTGTCACTTGGTGAGGTCTGGAGGCTGGAAGGCAGGATTAGAATCCCTTTTAATCTCACCAATAACCAACATGTCAAGTCTCCTTCTTCTTTTTTTTTTTTTTAAGAGTAGGGACGGGAGGGAGACAATGAGGGAGAGAAACCTCCTTGTGCAAGAGAAGCATTGATCAGTTGCCTCTCCATGCCCCGAGGCAGGGACCTGGCCCACAACCCAGGCAAGTGCCCCGATGGGGAACAGAACCAGCGACCTCTCCGTGTGCAAGCCAGTGCTTATCCACTGAGCCACACCAGCTAGGGCCCAAGTCATTTTTAAGGGTTTGGCCAAGGAAAGCAGATTTACCTTGCCCTGGCTTAGCCCAGGCCACCAAACACATTCAGTGTCAGCCAAAAGCTCCTGATGAGTTGGACCAAGAAGATCTAGAGAGGGACGTACAGGAGGCTTCATCTGATTTCTGGGTGAGTGACGAAGCCTGAGCCCTGAATCATCCTTCTAATGTTTACAAAGTCCCTAACCAGCACTGGCCCCATGGCTGTTCCCTGGTTTCCTCCCCTGAGTGCCACCAAAGGACCAGGAAGTAGCTGGGGTTGAGCAGAATAAAGATGAGAGAGAACAAGAAGTGGAACATCATGCCTAATAAAAACTGCTTACATATGATTTTTTAGAAGAAAACCGGATTTTGGTAGAGGAAGCAGGCACCATGGTCAGTAAAATGAGGCTATTCTAGATGTTTAACTGAAATATAATGGAGGGGGAAAGGCTACATTTATATGGAAAGGGCAAAGTTCATGGGAATTGCCCATGAATGCTGGGTCCCTAAGTGACTCCACACTGCACCCTAACACCCAGGTCCTAACATTCTCTGCACCCATTATCAAGGTTGGACAAAAGGAGGCCTTTACTGGCCTGCCTCGGTTAGGCCTCTCTCAATGTCTGGTGTAACTAGGGTCCTAATGCCAGGATGTTGAAACCAGGTTTTGGAACAGGCAGGGAGCAGCAGTTATTTTTCCAGGTTCTAGGCAGCCTGGGGACGTCTATTCACTTACTGAAGGACTGGGCTCAGATTTGGTAGAAATTAGGAACTAAAGACTTACTGGACCATAGCGGGTCTGGCAGCCCAGCAAAGCTTCCCGGGTTGGCCCTCCAACTCAGCCCATTGCCTCCCCAGGGTTCTAGCCCAGAAAAAGAGAATCTTTCCCTCTGGAAGGCGGACTCACCCCGTCTCCCACCTAGCTCTCCAAAAGGCCTGGAGACCTGGGGATGGGTCCTCATCCTTGCTCACTCCAACCCTGAGGCTCTTGGCCTCAGCCAGGCGTTGCCGGGAAGTTTAGAGAAGCCCAGGGGCAGCCACAGTCTCGGCCTCACCCAGACCAAGGGCCCCTTTATCTTCCCACAGCTACGCTCTGACCGGGAGGCGCAGCCCATCCCCGTAGTCTGCTCAGCCGCTAGCAAGTTGGGGCTAGTTTGGGGCGGAGAAGTGGGAGCGCCGGGAAGTTGTGAGGAGGGCGGGGACCCAGACTCATCTTTAAAGGCCCGAACTGGCCCTGAGGCGCCTGGACTCACGCCTGCGGCCCTGGGCGGTCCAGAGAATTGCAGGACTCGACTCCTCCACGCCTGGTTACTAGAGGACCACCATGGGCAGCTACCGCATCCGTGTGGCCACCGGGCCCTGGCTCTTCTCCGGGTCGCACAACCGCGTGCAGTTGTGGCTGGTCGGGGAGCGCGGGGAGGCGGAGGTGGAGCTGCAGCTGCGGCCAGCACGGGGCCAGGTCAGCCAGGGTAGCTGGGACCCGGATCCCGGCCGGGACTTTGCCCTGGGACAGGGGCAAATAACAGCGCCAACGCGCCCTCTGGGACTTTCAGGGAGAAGGGGTGCAGGAGCCTAAGCAGGCAGAGGGTCAGAGGCAACGCCCAGAAGGGGCTCAACCCCATTCTCCCTCCCCTGCCCGTGGTCCTCGAAGCCTGTGGTCCTCGCAGCCCTCACCACTCCCCCAGTTGACCCCAGTCCAGTGTTCTGGGATCAAGGGTCAAAGACAGAAGATCTCGGAGAGTGCGGGCGCAGTGAGAGCTCTGTTAATGGACGGGTGTAGGTGATGATGCTCAGTCCTTAATTCAGGACTCTGAGGGTCTCGCTCCGAGTCCCTGGTCCTTGTCCTCCCGGTGCAGTGGGGCGTCTGAGACCCACCGCGCAGGTGCTGGGAGGAAGAAATGCTGTCTTTGGAGGTCTTGTCCCCGGACTTCACAAAGGACTCTCACCCCTCAGTAAAACGGCCTCTCCCGGGCCCCCGCTACTAAATCTCACCGTGTTCCGGTCCCCACAGGTGGAAGAGTTTGAGCACCATGTTGCCGAAGACTTGGGGCCACTGCAGTTCGTGAAGTTGCGCAAACATCACTCCCTGGTGGACGACGCGTGGTTCTGCGACCTCATCACGGTGCAGGGCCCTGGAGCCAGCACGGAGACCACCTTCCCGTGCTACTGCTGGGTGCAGGGCGAGGGCGTTCTGAGCCTGCCCGAGGGCACCGGTGAGCGGCGGCCCGAGGGGAGTGGGTGCAGGGCCTCGGGACTTACTGCGACGCAGGAGAGGCAGACAATAGCACTGAGGAAGGTCCGAGGGTCTTGAAAAAGTGGGTGCTCAACAGGTTAAGGGTGGAAAAGGGAGGAAATGAGGGGAAAGTTTTAAAGCCCCAAAGTTATACATAGAAGTAAAAAGGCTGGAAGTGGGACTGAACAGGGAGATAAGTGATGGGCAGACCCCATGCCCCATGAAGGTGAGGACAGGGACTGTGAGTTGCGGCGACGCTGGGAAATGGAAGAACTGAAGTAAAAGTGGGAAAGAGATCTCCGTGTGACTGGGAACAAGTTAGGGCAGGGACAGGTAAGGCTAGCACATGAGATAGGAGATAGTGGGTGTGACTTCTGAGAGGCGACAGGTAAGGGAAACCATAAATGATCTGACCTGAAGAGAGAGCTGGTTTAGCTATAAAAACATGGGCGACAACCGGGAGCGCAGGGAGCACACTAACTGGAGTGGGGGGTGAGTGAGGACTACAAATGCTGAATTCGTTACTGTGGGAAATAAGATGGGTGAATACAGGGACAAATGAGGGCAAGAACAAGTACGGATGGAAACATGAAATATACAACTTGGACACAAGTGTGTATAAGTACTAATAAGGGCTGGAAAAAGTCAGTAAATAAAGACTTTGACGTTAAATCTAAGAAAGGTGAACAAACAGGACTTTTGAGGACAGCTGAAGGTTCAAGCAGTGAAAGGCAGGTGAGGTTCAAGAAGCGAAAATTCACCAAAGTAATTTCTATAAAGTAGAAAATAGGTGTGGGCATAGGGGTGATTAAGATTTTATCACCTTAATTAAGGTGATTCATCCAGCCATAGATATTGATGAAACAGGATCAGGTAGGGAAAGATGAATTAAGGGGCAAGAAAAGGGAATGGGAGCCGAGATATATGACTCGAAGAGTGCAAAGTTGGGGTAAAGGTGTCTGGGGAATCAATGAAATGAGGCACAGCCAGAGACAACCAGCAACAGAGCGCGGCTGAACACGTGGATGTGACCCAGAAAGGAAGGTGAGGACAAGCAGGGGGAGAACAGGACCATGCAAAATGGTGGCCAATTGTCTCAATGTCTCCCCAGCCCGCCTGGCAGGAGACAATGCGTTGGATGCATTCCAGAAACACCGAGAGAAGGAACTGAAGGAAAGACAACAAACATACTGGTGACCACCCACCCATATTAGAGCCCCAAGTTCACCCCCCCTCCCTGACCCTACCCAGTCACTGACTTGAACACCCTCCCTGAAGCCTTGTGATCCTCTCCTAGCTGGGCCACCTGGAAGGAAGGGTTACCCCTGACAATAGCTGCAGGCCGTGAGAATGATCTACCTCCAAATACAAGATTCCATGAGGAGAAGAGACTGGACTTTGAATGGGCACTGAAGGCAGTGTGAGGAAAAGCCTGGAGCCCAGAGGGGAATAAAGGCTGGGAGACCCAAGAGTGGTGGTGAATGGTGAGGGGCCGAGGGATCAGCCAGTTGGTTCATGCTGCAGTATCTGTCCTAGGTCACTGGAGATGGTCCTCAAACATGTTTATACCTTCCTGAGCGCCTGGAACCAGCTGGAGGATTTTGATCAGATCTTCTGGGGCCAGAAGAGTACCCTGGCTGGTTAGTGGTTCCCCCAGGTCTCTAGGACCCCTTCATGGCCCCCTTTTGATGACCTGACCTTCATACTCCATAGTCTTCCCTAACACCTTGCCAGGTGAGGCCTTATGCCTGATCATCTCAGAGAGGGGCTGGATACAAGACAGTCATGTGTCTGCATCCCTGGGGTAGAGCCCGGAGCGGGGATATTGGGTTATGGTGAATATCCTCCTCCTACCCTCCACCCTGTCTCCACAGAGAAGGTTCACCAGTGCTGGCAGGAAGATGAGCTTTTTGGCTACCAGTTCCTCAATGGCACCAACCCCATGCTGTTGAGACGCTCTACCTCTTTGCCCTCCCGGCTGGTGCTGCCTTCAGGGATGGAGGAGCTTCAGGCCCAACTGGAGAAAGAACTCCAGGTACCTCCTCCTACCCTACATTGTTCTCTTCTTGGCTCTATGGAAGAAGTGGTGAAGGGGAGGGCCCAAAGGTGAGTCTGGGAAGTGAGGCTGTGGTAACCCACTCCCCCAGAGTCCTATGCTGGAAAAAAAAAAAAGAGATGGTAAAATATGTAAGGGAAACTATGAGGCACTCCCAGCAAGGATTTACAAGGCGAATGCAGATGGGGCCAGGGATGTTAGCTGGGACAGTGACATGCCCTGGCTGATGTCAGCGCTCCCAACTCGTGTTCACGGACAGCCAGAAAGCTGAAGAATGCACTGTTGGGGGCAGGGGGGTTGAGGTGCTTTCCTGGAGGAGGGAAGCTGGGTTTAGAAAAGATGAGATGGATGTAAGGCAGGAAGTGCACATGTCCACATGCATGTGTCTGCGTTTGGTGACAGTGGTAGCCAGGGGAACCAAGCGGATTACTTGACAGAGGAGGTGAGATCTGGCCAAGTAGTGAAAGAGCATTTGCTGAGCTGACGGGAGCCAAACCCAGGGAGAAGACGCTGGGGGGTGATGGGGAAGGGGCACAGCCCCTGGGCAATGGGATAGTTTGCAATGCCATAATGCAAACTGGACTGAGAGGCCTGGTTCTCAACTCAGAACTGCTGCCTGCACAAAACCTGCACAAGGCATCAACCCATACCACGTTGTTCCTTCATTTATTTAAAATGAGAGGAATTGGACCAGATGCTCTGGTTCCGCCAATAGGACTCTCTGGTACTGATAGAGGACAATGGTAAGAAGCTAGATAAATGGCTTTATTTTATTTTATTTTATTTTTAAAAATATTTAATTTATTGCCCTGGCTGGCGTAGCTCAGTGGATTGAGCACGGGCCTGCGAACCAGACAATCGCGGTTCGATTCCCAGTCAGGGCACATGCCTGGGTTGCAGGCCGGTTCCTTGCAGGCTAACTGCCAGCAGGGGATGCACAAAAGGCAACCATACATTGATGTTTCTCTCCCTCTCTCCTTCCCCTCTAAAGATAAATAAATAATAAAATAAAATCTTTAAAAAAATTTAATTTATTTATCTTTAGAGGGGAAGGGAAGGAGAGAAGGAGAGAAATATCAATGTATGGTTGCCTCTCGTGAGTCCCCTGCTGGGAACTGGCCTGCAACCCAGGCATATGCCCTGACTGGGAATCGAAGTGTGATCGTGTGGTTCACAGGCCCGTGCTCAATCCACTGAGCCGCACCAGCCACGGCTAAATGGCTTTATTTTTAATTTACTGTGGCAATGTTGGCTAACAAAAGATAACTGTCTTTCCCCCTTTGCCCTGTCCCTCTAGGAGTAGACTTTGAACTCTAACCATGGATATATCTGTCCTTCCCCTAGAAGGGTTCCCTATTTGAGGCTGACTTCATCCTGCTGGATGGAATTCCAGCCAACGTGATCCGAGGAGAGAAGCAGTATGTGGCTGCCCCCCTCGTCATGCTGAAGATGGAACCCAGTGGGAAGCTGCTGCCCATGGTCATCCAGGTGAGGTGTCCCAGGCACCCCCACCAGCACTGCTCTCAGTTCATCCCAACCTCTGCTCTCAGACACCCAGCCCCCAGCTCCCAAACCCTATCCTCACATAGTGAAACACGTCCTCATGTCACTCTTTGCAGCCTGGTTTTCCCTGACTCACCCAACTGGAAGTACTTGTTCAAGAGTCATAATGGCCTTGTGGAGTTCTCATGCTGCACTCAGTGGTTCTCAAACGCTGGTGTGCATCAGAAGCACCTGAAGGCTCATTAACACACAGGTTGCTGGGTCTGCCACCACACTTTCTGATTCAGTAGACCTGGGGTAGGAACTGAGAATTTGCTTTTCTAACAGGTTCCAAAATGATAAGGCTGCTGCTAGTGTGGGCGCACACACTGAGAACCACTCTCAGTATCCTTGACTCTAAATGTCCATTGTTTCCTGAATATCTCTTCTCCCAAAGTTCCCAACAGTCAGTAAAAAATTATTGTCAATTATCTCATATATCAGCTTCTCCTGTTAATTTTTTTATTTATTGATTTTAGAAGAGAGAGAGGAAAACACTGAATAGTCATTCCACTTATTTATGTATTCATTAATTGATTCTTGCATGTGCCCTGACCAGGGATCAAACCTACAACCTTGACATATTGGGGCAATGCTCTAACCAACTGAGCTATCTGGCCAGGGCCCAGCTTCTCCTTTTCATTCCCCCACTCTAACTCAGAACCCCATCGTGTTTCTCCCAAACCACTGTTAGAATTTACTTACTGGGCATCTGTTCTGACTCTCCTACATTCAACCTGCCCATCAGGGCACTAATATGGCCCCACGGCTAGTGAGAAGCAGGATGGAAGGGCCCTCGTTCCTCCTACCAAATTATAACCTCCTGGAAAATAATAACCTCACTGACTCTTCTGTTTCCCCAAGAATGATGACCAGAATGTCACATACCAAGTGGAAATTCAATAAATGTTTCTTTTTCCCAGATCCAGCCTCCCAACCCCAGCTCCCCGACCCCACTGCTGTTCCTGCCCTCAGATCCTCCACTTGCCTGGCTCCTGGCAAAGTCCTGGGTCCGAAGTTCAGATTTCCAACTGCACCAGCTCCAGTACCATCTGCTGAACACTCATCTGGTGGCTGAGGTTATTGCTGTTGCCACCATGAGGTGTCTCCCAGGACTGCACCCTGTCTTCAAGGTAAATCCTCTACCCTTCAAGTCCCGTCTTGCTCAGATCCAAGCGAGAAAACAGCCAATACCAAATAATACTCCTGCAACAAACAATACTTACATCAATTTGAGGAAGGAAAGAGGGAGAAGGAGGAGGAAGACTGTATCAGTATTTAAGACTTGTATTTTAATCGCATCAAGTCATTGAATGTTTCTTCAGGACATGTTATAAGTGAACCCTCTGAAACTCCAGAGACCTGACAATTCTAGCAAGGAGCCTGGAGTGTTGCTGGAATATTGTTAGTAAAACGAAATCCTCACTTCTGTCTTAAGAGATTTACTGTGTAACCAGGAAAACAAGTGATGACCATAAGAACCAACCAGAGAACAATATCTGGAGCTAGAATTTAAAATCACAAGAGACAGCGTATAAACACTATAGTATGAACACAGAATGTCCCACCCCAAGTGAGAAGTCTGCTGCAGGAATATATGAAAAGACAAAGAGAACACCCCTGTAGGTTACTTATACCTGCCCGGGAGAGAGGTGGAGAAAGACATGCAACAGGTAACAGGAATGAAAAGGAATAAAACCCCAAAGACTTGATGAAGGGAGGAAACAGCAGGAGCACATGCCTGGGGATAAGGCTGAAGAGAGAAAGGTGAGAGGTCTAAGCTGCAACACCTAGAAGCCCACAGGGTGGGTGTGTTGTAATTTTATAAAAGAGTGCGTTCAGTATCTATTGCTAGGCCGAAGGCAGCAAAATAAAACTTGTGCTTGCTTAAAGGTATTCTCAAAACCCTGGTGACATTTTAGAATAGGGAATATGGCAGAGAAGGGACAACACTGGTAGAGGCTTATGAACCAGAGCAATCATCAGAACCAGCAAAGTCATTAGAAGAAGCCAGTTTGGAAGCAAACATGAGGTGTTCAGTGTTAGGTCCGTGGAGTTTGAAATGTTGGCAAGATATGCAAATGAGTACCTGGGTAAGGAGAACTGAAATGTTGCAACCTGGGGGCCTATACCCTGACCCTGGCCAATAGTAGCTATAGCCTCACTGAGTCTGGGGTAACATAGGGAGGATAGAGACCAGTGTGATAATAGAATCCTGGATTTTACTGATCTCATGGTGCTCCTGCGTCACTATCTTCTGCCCATTCTGAGTAGGTGAAGCCTCTGTTCACAGGTGAAATTCCCTCTTGGTAGGTAATCCCTCTCCACACCTATATCTGCTCACTACCCCCAGAGGACTAACCCGCAAAGGTCATAAAGCTTATGTGGGCAGGCTGTGGTTCGGACTCCGGGGGGCTAAATCCTGAGGCCCGACCTCAGTACTTAGTCTGCTCCAGTGGGCTCATCTCTGAACGAGGACAACAGGAGCTCCACCGCACGCTGTTTAAGGACAGGATGACATAACAATGTAAGACAGGCTGAAAGCTACAAATGCCGGTAGTTCTTGCAATTATTATTACTCTCATGAGGAGTTGTTTGTCTTCAGATATCTTCTCTCCTCATGTGGACTTTGGGCTTTTTATGACATTCAGCATCTTCCATGAACTTTCTGAAAAGTTTTAGACTGATGTGAGCTGCTTTGACATCTTGACACTAGAGGTACCACTTGGGTTATTCCTTGTGTCCAGTTCCAACAACTCGGGTAAATGCCATTGCTACATGGAACCTGTCTATAAACTGGGTGGAAACAAAGATAAAATAGTCTGAGATAAAAAGAAATGTCAGGATTAAGTCACCTTTTTAATACCTAAGAAAAGGTATTTTTTTAAGCTGTTAAAAATAGAGGGGGTAACCCTGACCAATGTGGCTCAGTTGGTTGGGCATCAACCCACAAAGTGACAGGTCACCAGTCTGATTCCTGGTCAGGGGGCCAGAGCACATACCTAGGCTGTGGTTTTGATCACCAGTTGGGGCACATACAAGAGGCAACCCATGTTTCTCTCCTTCTCTTTATCCCTCCCTTCCCTCTCTAAAAATAAATAAAAATAAAATCTTTAAAAAATACAGAGGGGGCCTGTCTTAATTGGAAGTGGGGCAGATCTGACAACAGCCCCTCTGTTGCTGAAATAGGTAGCTCAGAATGGTTCCTCTTATTCTGACTAAAGGTATAAGGCCCCCCAAAACCAAGAGTGAGGCAACCAGAGGATGGAGTGTGGCTTTGATGATGAGTAGAGAGGTAATTATAAGCTATGAGAATGCAAATGATAGAATTATAAAAGAAAATCAAAAGGGGCTGATTCTTAGAAATCACCAACACCCAAGGTAGAAATAAGATCAATGGTAACAGCTGAGACTTGGACTTCCTCATGTATCGCTTGCCTAACCCGCAAAGGTCATAAAGCTTATGTGGGCAGGTGCAAGGGGTCGCCACTGCCTTCTGAGATAAGAAACTCAATTATCACTCCCTGTTGGCAGATGGATGATAGGGGATGAGACAGATTAACACTCAGGGGGGACTTACCTTGGGCAAGGATCAAACTGAATGGTGAAGTATAGATTTAAACCCAGGTCCTTCTAGCTCACGAGCCTCACAGGGCAGTTAACTCACAGGGGAGTTAAGAGCACAAGAATGAGTGATCAGAGAAGCAGGAGACCAGCCTGCAAAGGCACTAGCAGAGAGGAAAGCATCAAGAGGACAGAAGGCCACCGTGCTGAGTGCCACTCACTAATAAAGGACCCAAGCATGTCCTCCATAAACCATCCCTCTAATCCTTTCCACCCAGCTCCTGATCCCACACACCCGCTACACCATGGAGATCAACACCCGGGCACGGGGCCAACTCATCTCAGCTGGAGGTATATTTGATAAGGTAAGGAGGTAATCGAGTGTGGGGGCACTTAATCATCTAACTCTGCATGGCCTCCTGTCGATTTCAAGATCCCAGACCAACCTGTGTAAATGCCCTGACCCTTAAACCTAGGAGCCTTGTCCCTTTATACTCATGTCTTTAAATGTGAGAACCCTCCACATCTGAACCTCTTCAATGCCATGCTCTGTCTTCTTCCTCAAGGCCTCTCATCTTTTTTCCAGGCAGCGAGCACAGGTGGCGGGGGCCACGTGCAGCTGCTCCGTCGGGCTACAGCTCAGCTGACCTACCGCTCCCTCTGTCCTCCTGACGATCTGGCTGACCGGGGCCTGCTGGGACTCCCAAGTGCCCTCTATGCCCACGATGCTTTACGGGTCTGGGAGATCACTGCCCGGTGGGTGAGGGTGGGAACTGAGAAATGGAGGGGTATTGGGGAGAGGGAGAGTAGGGCTCTGGCTTGAGGTCAGCAAAAGGAACATGAAACAAGGTCCAGACAGGAGGAGCAGAGCACTCAATTCTGGGAGAGGTGAGGAACAGTGAGGAGTCAGTGGATGGGGTCTGAGAAGGAAGAGATGAAGATGGGGGTAGACAGCCTGGGCCGGGAGTGCAGTGGATGAGGATGCTGAGGGATCTGGACAAATGAGGGTTTTTGTCAGGAAGAACAGCTGTCAACCATGTACAGAGAATTTCTAGAAGTAATAGCCCATATTTCATTCCCTTCTCCAGTAACGTGTAGAAAGAGCTGGGGAATGTCCCAAAAGGCAAGTGTAGAAGGATCTATACTCAGACACAGTAAGAGTCTGTTAGAGGCCACAGAAAAGGGGTGGCAGTAAGAAGCCAGAGCCTTCTGCTCTCGAGGAGCTCAACCCCCTTCTCCTATGGGCAGGTATGTGGAAGGGATTGTCCACCTCTTCTACCATGGGGATGATGTTGTGAGAGGGGACCCTGAGCTGCAGGCCTGGTGTCGGGAGATCACTGAGGTGGGGCTGTGCCGGGCCCAGGACCGAGGTAAGATCCCTCCCCACAGAAAGGAGCTTCTCGGACACTCTGCCAAGAGCTCCTTGTCAGCCCTGGACCTCTGGGGGTGTGACCCCAACACCCTCTCCCTCCACACATGAAGCATCTTGATCCCATTCCCACCTCCTAGGACTCAGGACAATTCTAAAAGCACAAGGATTTATCCTCCTCAGAGACCCCAGCCATCAACCTTTATGTCCACCCCCCTTGCCTAGTCACAGATGCCCCCAACCTGCCACAGCATGGGGCCCAGTGGGCCAAGAACCACAGCCAGTTGGGGTTCTGGCCAGGCCCTACTGGGGCTCATACCTCTCTTCATGGTTTGTTTTCCTTCTGAGGATATGAATGGGAAGGTTTTTCCACCAAGTCCCACAATGATCCACTCCATTTTTCCTCCTTTCTCCTCCCTGCTACTGTCCAGTACACACTGAGGATCCAGGAACACTTCGCCACAGTGCAAGGTCATTTCTAGGTGCAAACTCAAGATTGTACATGCTTTGCCTCAAACTCACACTTGGTTCCCTGTCCCTTGGGCTCACATTCCTTCGGCCAATCTGTCCTTTCCCTACCCTTGCTAGGGTCTAGCACTAGCTTAGGACCTCATCACTAGCTTTAGTGCCCTCTGCCCACATTTAACCGCTGGGGAGGAAACAGCCTTTCTTGAGCTCTCCTAGGTTCATCCTCCTCTCCCTCACATACATGGGCCAACCTGGACAGCTTCAAATTGTCCTTCAGTCCCTGCTCCTCACACTTCACCCCAATACCTCTGCCTCTGTGAGACAACTACAGACATTTACGGGGGAGCCATTATGGCAATGCCCTGGGGAGCCAGTGAACACCAGACCAACACCTGCACCCTCCCAGGACCAAACTTTCTCTAGGACATCTCAGTACTGTCCCTTAGTCTCCACACGCCCTCGAAAGTCTCTTCTTCTCTCTGGCCATCTTTCCAACTAGTATCAACTACATTTGGAAAAATAAAACTTTCACATGTTAACTTTAAACTCTATTAAATGCCTCTCATTCTCTTTCCCCTGGTTCTCACAGCTGACCTTTGCCTAATTTTCCCAATAGCCTTATAGAGGAAATGTGATCAAATTAAAAACTATCTGAGATTAGCAGCCAGGAACTGAGTTCAAGATCAGCCTCCGCCTTTTTCCAGCTGTGTCCTGACAAGCAGTTTATTCTCTGGTCTTTGATTTTTTAAAAAGTCTATTAAAGGGGAGTGATTATATTTGTTCCACTTAACTGACAGAATTATTGGGTTTCTGAGTCTCCACCTCCACTCTAAAATTAGTGGCCTGAGATCATCTTTGTAGGAAGCCTCTCTTGGCTGTGACACTAAAAATCCATGGCTTCTCTCTCTCTTTTCATTTTGATTTATTGATTTTAGAGAGGAAGGGAGAGACAGAAAGAAAGAGAAAAAGACAGAGATAAACATCAATATTATGTTCCACTCCTTCATGCATTCATTGGTTGATTCTTGTCTGTGCCCTGACTGGGGATGGAACATGCAATGTTGGCATATTGGGATGATGCTCTAACCAACCCAGCTATCCAGCCAGGGCAATAAGTGTGTGACTTCTCTCATTCCTATCTTATAACTCAGGTACTTGTAATTCCACTTCTGAGAATAGGAGGAAGCAGCCCCAAATTCTTAACCACTTTTTAAGGCAGAGGAGCACACAATCTTTTCCATACCCTTCCATAATGACTATTTACTCTGATATGAAATTCATGTCTGATGTAAATACATTTGAATAAATCAACCCATTGGTTCCAAAATACAGAAGCCCTAAGACATCAACCTTTATTTTTCTCTTCTCATGCTGTAGCCTCTAAGTCCAGTTCCTTTCCTGCCCAGGTTTCCCTGTCTCCCTCCAGTCCCAAAATCAGCTCTGCCATTTCCTCACCATGTGTGTTTTCACGTGCACTGCCCAGCATGGGGCCATCAACCAGGGCCAGGTATGAGCAGCTGAAAGCCCAGGTCCCTGAAGGCAAGTGTCAGGACCTTGGAATGCCCAACAGAGAGGTGGGGGTTCAAACCCTAAGCACCAGGACCCTAGGATTGTAATTTCTTCCCCCAGCTGGATTGGTATGCCTGGGTTCCTAATGCCCCGTGCACAATGCGAATGCCCCCACCTACCACCAAGGAAGATGTGACAATGGCCACAGTGATGGGCTCACTACCTGATGTCCGAAAGGCCTGTCTTCAAATGGCCATCACATGGCATCTGAGTCGAAGCCAGCCAGACATGGTAAGAGAGGACTCTAGGCAAAGAGGAATACCAATGGAAGGGAAACATCAAAGTTAGGGGCTAGGCTCTAGGTGCCTCTGTTCAAATGAGAAACTGACTGACTGATCCTCTGTTCTATCTTAGGTGCCTCTGGGGCATCACAAAGAAAAGTATTTCTCAGACCCCAAGGCCGAGGCTGTACTAAAGCAATTCCAAACAGATCTGGAAAACCTGGAAAGGGAAATTACAGCACGGAATGAGCAACTTGACCTAACCTACGAATACTTAAAGCCCAGCCACATAGAGAACAGTGTCACTATCTGAGCTCTAAGGTGCCCCCCACCCTGAAAACTTCAGATCAGCTCTAGGACTGCCACTTCTATTTTGAATTTCATGGTTTGCTAAATGTCTGCTGCTAAGGCTCTATTTTCTCTCCCAACTAAATCCTCTACATCAGTATCCTTATATCCCAGGGGGGCAGCACACCTTTTCTGTAAAAACCCAAATAAAAATGTTAGGATTTGTAGGCCACACAGTCTCTGTCACAATTACTGACCTCTCCCACTGCAGCAAAAAGCAGCCACAGACAATGTGAAAACGAATGAGTGTGACTGTGTTCCAGTAAAACTATTTGTGGACAGTGAAATATGAACTTCACGTGTCACCAAATAATTCTTTGGTTTAGTCAACCATTCAAAAATACAACAAACAAATAAAAACCACTGTGCTTTGCTAAAGAAACATGCACAGGCCGCAGGCTGGGTTTGGTCCTCGGTGGCAGTACCCTGCTCCAGCCTGACTCTACTTGCAAACATCCAAAGATGGGCGGGTGGAGAAAATTTCTTGGAGGAATGAACTACCTCAACTAATTCTCCTTTCCCAGGAGCTAGACTTTGTGCTTGGTGGCCACCTTAAAAATTCCTGATTCTGTTCTTCGACAACTTTCCCTTCACCCCTCTTCCTCCTATTCACACACCTATGCCCTAAAAAGTCCTGGAATAAGAATGGTGCTCCCAGAGCAGAATACAAACTTTCGGCTTCCCTCCCCAAAGTCTCAAACAGAATTTCTCAAACAGAAATTCATGTCTCAGGTACACTTTCCCAGCCGCTTTTGTACACGGTAGTCTACAGGTGCCCCCAGTTCCACATTCTCTTTCATTACCCTTTATAGAACAATAGGCACGAAATAAGTGGGAAAATACCATAAAGCTATGCTAACCACCATTTCCCTGTCTAGTTCCAGGATCTTGGGATCAAAACGATCCCTCTCAAGTACACCATGATCACTGTCTTCACTAGACTGGGCACAACAAAATGACAGCAAAGCTGCGTTCTTCAAACCCCCGTTTCCCTAAATTATTACAAACCTGTTTCTTACCAGTGAAGTATAAAAACTTATCCCTTGGAGTCGATGACCTATTCATATTTTAAAAATCTTTTACCTTATCTTATTCAAAGGACCTATAACCCGTTTCCTCAGTTTACAATTAGGGAAGCAAAGTGACCTTTTGCGTATTATTTCTTCCTCCAGTACATTTAGCAGACCACTCACCTTCACAACTTAGACTCTACTTTCTTTAGGCTTTTCCCAATGCCCATATTTTTCCTGGATTTGGCACTAAAGGCATTAGTATTCTATGGCTGGTAACGAAATGTTACTTAAGTACTTTCAATGCCAAGAACTCTTCGCAGTTTTAAAGCACTCTAGCCACAGGAGCACGCCTGACCTCAGGAAGGACTCCTATTTTCTTTCAGTGTCGGAACATCTATTTTTAAAGGTAGGGATGAGAGGAGATAGAGGCGTTCTCTCTGGGCATTAATTCTATATCTCACTTACCGTTTCCTCATCACAGAATACTACCCGAAACTATAGTATGTGAGAGGAAAAATAGGTTGCAATTCTCTGCTACGAAAAGCCCAACGCCAAGGTTACCAGGAGCCCTGCAACCCACACTATTTCCCTAAACACCAGCAACTGGGTTCCGCCGTCACGTGACTTGCCAAAATGTGTCATGTGACATTTTGGCGCTTTCCATTCCAACCCGGAGAGAGAGGAACCGAGCACCTCAGGCCCTTGCTACCGCAATATTCGCGCCCCAGCTGCTTGGGTCAATAAGAGACTCTGGATAGAATGCTTTTATTTCAGACACCATCTTTTACCGCCAAAATCTGGGAAGGAGCCAAACTCGCCCAGCGTTCTCTGCCTGGCGCCCCCCCACCAACCCTCACCAAGGTTCGGTCCGAGGCCACGCCCCTCGGCCGACGTCAGGGCTTTCTGTCCACAGCAGCGCCAGGCCCGGAATCAGACTGGGTTTTACTCCTCGGGCATATCGGGAATTACTTTCACCGCCATTCTCCTTGGCCCATATCTGGGCCTTCCCGGAATCCTTTATTCATGGCGTCGCTTCTGTGCTGTGGGCCCAAGCTGGCCGCCTGCGGCATCGTCCTCAGCGTCTGGGGAGTGATCATGTTGGTGAGGGGACTGGCCGACAAAAACTGCAGAGGGTCTGAGGGGCCCTGGTGTTGGAAGGCTGGAAGGCTAGGAGACTCCAGGCCTTAGAAAGCCGCAGGCAGTCTGGAGGGGATGGTTGGTTAGCCGCTGGAGAATGAAACAGAACTGAAATTGAGAAATGGGGAACTGGAGTAGGGCGGGAAGTTGGGGAGGGAGCTGGAGCTTGGAATGAGATCCGGGGCTGGTAAATTTAGAGACCCCTTCAAGGTAAGAGGAAGAAGAGCTGGATTCTTGAGATGCTTAAACTGAATGGAGGGGCGTGGAGCAAAGGGAGCGTTTATTCCCGAAATGGGTAGCTGGGGCCTTGTTTCCCCAGGACTCTACCCGCCCCACTCCAGGAAGAAACTAAGTGCCGATTCCCCCTGATTCTTTCTGCCCTGTCCCGTGATAATGATGCCTCTGGAGAGAAGAATTTTCTGGGTTCCTGGGTTACACACTATTCCTGCCCTTGCCCCAGCCAGGTCGTCTGTCACCACCTCTGTTCCGGGTGGCCAAAATTCACCCGGAAATTCAGCAACAGCCACCTCTAATCCCAGCGCATTTTGTTAATTCTCAAACCTAGATGTTGTGGCAACATTAGAAGTGGAAGGAATTTAGGGAGTGACCAGGGCAGGTACCTGAGGTCAAACCTACCCATTCCGTTTTCAGATAATGCTCGGAATCTTTTTCAACGTCCATTCCGCTGTGCTAATTGAGGACGTTCCCTTCACGGAGAAAGATTTTGAGTAAGTTAGGTGGGCGAGGTGAGGCTGGGAGTAGGTGGGAGGTGGCTGAGCTGTGGGTCAGAATTGCAGGACGCCGCATGCTTCGGGCCCAGTGGCTAAGGAACTGGGTGTGGAGAACTGCTCTCTTGAGCATACAGTTCACATTGGTCTTGGGAGTCAAACCTCAGCAGCCATCCTAAATTCACCACTTTAGTTGTGGCTTAAGTATTTCGCTTGACTCTTCTGTGCCTCCATCCTTCTCTGAAAAGTGGAGGCTGTAATGGAACTCGCCTCATAGGGTGAAGATTGAACAAGATAATACACGTAAAAGCACTTAGAACCCATACCAGCAAATAGTAAGTACTCAGTAAATGTTGGCAGCCATTAATGTTTCTGACACTTCTCTGCTTAATCCCCACCCCCCAGGAATGGCCCCCAGGACATATACAACCTCTACGAGCAAGTCAGCTACAACTGTTTCATCGCTGCTGGCCTTTACCTCCTCCTCGGGGGCTTCTCTTTCTGCCAAGTTCGGCTCAATAAGCGCAAGGAATATATGGTGCGATAGAGCTCGGTCGCATTTACACTCTTCAGCCCCCTCTTCTATTTGAGAGTCTCCCTACCCTCTCCTGATCCCATCGGCTCCAGTGGAGGGAGGCTGGAGCTGACTGTTATCACTCCTTTCGGCTCCCTCGCCTCTTCCCGTACCACAATAAAGAGAAATTGCTCTCCTAAGCCTTGTATCTGTGCTTGGGTTGGGAGAGGCGGGCACTGGGGCTAGATATCCGCCTCTAAGTAGGGAGTTCTAACTCCTCCACGGAAGTAGAGAAAAGCCGCACCGGAAGTGGGGCGGGGTCTCCTTACTTCCCTGCTACGCTGAGGCTGCGTAACTACAGCTGATGAAGCGCTGAGCTGCTCAGTCTGAGCCAATCAGCTGAGGGGAGGGGCGGGACTTCCTGCGCGTATAGGAGCGGTTTGATCCGCTGGCTCTCGGGCTCCGGCTCGGTGGTGGCGGCGGCGGCGGCAGCGGCAGCGGCAGCGTCTCCGTGCCGGAGTCGCACGGGACCATGACGTCAGCGTCCACAAAGGTTCGACCTGCTTTGCGGACAGCGCTCCCTAGTGGCCGCGGGGGGGGCGTTCCCACTCCCACCCCACTGGCTCCCGGCTCTTCCGCCTGGGGTGGAGAGTGGGGGGCGGGAGGCGGGCGGGAATCGAACCTGGGGTGGGGCTAGGGGCTCCAGGCGGGACGGCGCGGGGGTTGTGCTTCGGCACCCCCGTAATGCTGCCCCGCCCCCAGGTCGGAGAGATCTTCTCCGCGGCGGGAGCCGCATTCACGAAGCTTGGGGAGCTGACGATGCAGCTGCATCCCGTGGCCGACTCTTCCCCCGCGGGGTACGTGAGTTCGGGCTGGGACGTGGACGCAGAGTGCGGACGCTTGGACTCGATCTCTGACACGGACATTCTCTAGGACAAGGACAGATGTTAGTTTTAGTTTGCCTTTGTGCCTGGCACTGCGTAGAGTGGATGCTAATAAATGATTGTTGAATGAATGACAGGTAAAACCACAGACTGAGACTCACAACCTGAACCTGCAGACCATAAACTACCACCACTACCCACCCACCCCAAATCCTGTGGCATTCCCTCACATTGCGGCAGACTGTGCGTAGATGTTCTGTTTGTTAGACGCCCCGGCCTCACCCCTTGTTGAAGTGGTTTCAGTGGACAATTTACAGCAGCTATTTTCACGATGGGGAGGAGGTTTTCTTACAAGGTGGTGGCTTTTGCAGTATCATGTGGTTGGGGGTCTGGGGTCCCACGGGGTCGTGTTTTTGTTTGTTTTTAAGGAGGACCTCTTTTTGGATCCAGGGGAGGGGCCCCAGGGATTAGGGGGAGGAGGCTGGTTGCTGTGGAATGCATTGCCTGGGGGCTGGCTCCACACCCCTTCTCCTCCCACTTTGGATATTCCCCTCTCCCCCTCTGACAGTGCCAAGTGGACGGAGACGGAGATAGAGATGCTGAGGGCTGCAGTGAAGCGATTTGGGGACGATCTTAATCACATCAGCTGTGTCATCAAGGAACGGACAGTGTGAGGGAGGGGTGGCTGGTAGAGAAAGAGGGGGGTGGGCAGCTTTCTTCCCCTATACCCATTGGTCCATCTTCTTCAGAACTCCCAACTCAGCATCCTTGCTACTTTGTTGCTACTTTTGTTAGTATCCCCTTGGGGACTGAAAGATTAAAAAATTGTCACAATTGGTCAGAAGTCTAAAATACTATGGTAGTCAGGCCCTTCCAAGATTTTCATTTTAGATTGCCTGAGATAACCAGTAATTTAATTTGGTAATGGGGGTTGCCTGGTTATTTGCACAATTCTTTTGAGACTGCTGCTGTGTTTCCAGGGCTACTGTGATTCTGAACTAGTTGATCAGAATCTACTTTTAAATCACCAAGGATTACCTGTTAGCCTTTTAAATCCATACTTCTCTCCCAGAAGAGGATTTGGAGATGGGCCCTTCCCACTACTCAATTCAGTGAATTCACTCTTTACATTCCACCTGCCCCAAGTGAGTGAAAAGCTTCAGGAAAATGAGACCCTACCAAAGGGTAGGGTCTGCCAAAGGGACCCTGACTTGGATTCGTATCCAGGTTCTGAAGGGTCTCCCCAGTATCCCTTCAGAGTGGCCCATTATCCCTGCCCTGCCCCTCCCCTCCCTCTACCCTCAGTCTCTTTGATGATGACTCCCTAACCTGTTCTCTCTTCTCTGCAGGGCTCAGATAAAGGCCACTGTGAAGCGCAAAGTATATGAAGACTCTGGTGTCCCCCTTCCAACTGAGTCACCAAAGAAAGGGCCCAAGAAGGTGGCATCTGGTGTCTTATCGCCTCCTCCAGCTGCCCCTCCATTAAGCAGCTCCTGTGTCCCTGAGGCCGGGGGTCCCCCCATAAAGAAGCAGAAAGCTGGTGAGGGCTGGGAGTTGCTGCCTAGGTGTTAAAGTCCCACCTGAGGTTCAGCGAGATAAGTGGGCTTGGGTCAAAGAAGGACAAATCTCTCTTCCTCTCCTAGTGAAGGTTCTCAGAGAGTGGCTGGCGTGGGGAAGGGAGGGAGAGCTTGAAGCTTTGGGGAGCCAAGGCCACAGTCAGGGAACCTAGAACCTAGCTTATGCCCCCCTCCCAGATGTGACCCTCAGTGCTCTGAATGACTCCGACGCCAACAGTGACCTGGTGGATATTGAAGGGCTAGGAGAAACTCCTCCTTCCAAGAAACTCAACTTCGACCAGGGTAGGAGTCCTTCTCCTCCCACACCAGCTGAAGGGGTTGGGGAGGAAGTGTCACCTGGATGGTAGGGGAGGGTCTTAGTAGGAGTCCCCTCCCTTCTACAGGGGCTTTGGAAGAGAAGGTTCTCATACACAGTGCAGGTGGTTGGAGCAGTAAAGAGCTGGGGGCTTTGGGGAGGCAGGAATTGTCTTGGAAGCATATTTGGGGCTCGCTCCATCTCGGCCCATTTTACTTCCTGTTCCAGACAGCCTGACCCTGGATTCTGGCCTTCTCATGACCTCTGCTGATCCTCCTCTGCTGTCTCACTGAGCCTTCCGCCTCTGACCCCTCTCAAGTGTTCACCCTGGGGCTGTGGATCACCAAGGACTCTGAGCAAGGCCTACGTGAGAGAGGGTCAAAAGACTGCTGGGGCTGTCCCCGTGCTGTCCCTGTATAAGCATCTGCCCCCAACCCTTTGATTTGCACCTGATGGACATTTTTATACAGAAAATAATAAAGATTTCCCTCTCAGCTTGGTGATGTCACTTAACATTATTGGAGTACAAGGGACTGTTCACTCTCTTTTGCCTCCAGGGGCTCACCCTCCTCGGCAGCTTTCACCACCCTGCCTGGAGCAGCTCAGCCAATATTGGCAGACACTCTTCCCAGTGCCAATATTTCTGTGCTGCTAGAGCCAGGGGAGCTGGGTGTGGGGAACAGACTCCACTTTGCTCTCTGGAAAAAGAACTTATTTCCAGGGTCTCTAGCAGTCAGTGTTCAGGTGACTGACCTGGGGGTTTTAGAGGGGTTGTTTCCAGTGTTTTCATACGTCTCTTCCCCCAGCCCCTATCCCCAACCTCGAAAGAAGGCCCCAGGTGTCTTGTGTCGCTTCTCCAGGGTGGCCTCTGGGGCCAAGCCTCAGCGGTGCCTCCCCCACCCTCGCTCTAACACCACAGTGTGGTTTGGACGTGGCCACAATGCCGTACAAACCACAGTGTGCTGCTGGGGCGGGAGCAGGACTGGGGTGGGTTGAGAGGAAGGGAGCATGAGACAGTGCTGGGAAGACCCCCACCACCAAGAGCCAGGAGTTAGAGAAGGCAGAGAAGGCAACATGGCCCCAAGAATGGTTGGGGGAAACGAGCCAGGGCTAGGAGCTGAGCAGGCAAATGGAGGGAGAGAGGCCTGAGGGGTGAGTCTGCAGTATAAGAGTGGAACCATCTTCGCTCTGTAGAAACTGCTCAGGGATCCCTAGGGTGGGGTCAGAAGAGGAGGAAATAGGGAATGACTATGGGGGACCAAGAGACTGCCTCCCCGAGTCAGCAAGGGCAGGGACCCAAGGCTTCCTGTGTCCGTTCCTCCCCTCTCTGGGTCAGAACCCAAGAGAAAGCAAGGAGAGACAGGAGGCCAAGGACGGCAGGGTTGGAAGTTGGCAATCCAGAGGTGGTGGGGCCGGAACATGGTTGGGAGAGGGGGGCCGGAAGTTGCCCTGGGCCTGCCACAAGATGGAGGCCAAGGGCAGGAAATGGAGGCCCAGGGGAAAGGGGAGCAGCAGGGCCCAGGAAGAGGGCCATCTGGACCTGGGGGCCAGGTATGCAACCCCAGCTCTGTTCCACTCTCCATGGCCCCCCAGGAGCCAAGTCCCACCCAGCGCAACAACCCCCATCAGCCCATCTACCAGGCCCAGGAAGGTGGGCCCACCCCAAAAAGCCACGTTTAAGCTGAGACAAACATGCCTCTCCCCTCCCCCACCCTAGGCCTTCCCTCAGCCTCTTTCTCCTGCCCAGGACTTGGTTTTTACAAAACACCCGCCAGAAATCAAAATCCAAGGGCCAAAGTCCCTTCCACAAATCAAAATAATATTCTCCAAAATCCAAAAGTTATCTTCCCACCTCCCATCCCCCTCTTTACCACCCTCCCTTCAGACACACCCCCCAAAACTCTCAGCAATCAAAAAGATGTAAGATGGTAGGTGTAAGCAGTCTTTTTAGGCCCTGGGAATGCCAGACCCCCTCCCTTAACAGCCCTGTCTCCCCTACATCAAGTCCTGCCAAGGCCTCCTGCCCTTCATTCCACCCTCCACAGCCCCCAAACTGAACAACTGCCCCCAGCTCCCATCCTCGGCAGAGCCTTTGTGGGGGTGAAACAGAAATCAAGCACTTTACTAACGGCTGGGGATGTTGGGGGGCTCTCTGGTCTCAGCCTTTGGTTCTCATCTGGGGGACTGCTGTTTAGGGCCATAAGAGAAAGCCTCTCCAGTGATCCCCCCAGTTTCAAGATTGACAAAGCCAACCCCACCCCAGCACGCACCTCCAAACCTCCCCCCCAACCGCCACGTCTCTCCTGAAAACAGGGGACACTTTCCTCCCCACTTACCTCAGCTACTCTCCCCTGAGATCCTGGTCCCCTATTTTGAAGGGAGCAAAATTTGGGGTGCATCCCTCACATTTGGGGTGCAGGAGAAAGGAGCTGCCCCAGTTGCATCGCCGGCCTCCTTCCTCTCGCTGGCTCAGGGAGTGGGGAGTGCCCTAGGGAGGGGGGACCCCCACAAGAGAGCTCAGAAGGGGGTTCCTTCACTCCCAGTCAGAATTGGGGACACCCCCCCCAAAACCCGTCCCAGCCCATCCGTGTCCAACTCGGCGGGAGAGGCAGCTGCAATGCCCCAGTCAGATTCCCCCAACACTACATTCCTCACCCCATCTAGAGGGGTCCTGGGGGCCCCAAAAAATCCCCAAAAAATCTAGGATGTTGGCAGGACGGTCCTGGACTAGATCTCCAAATTTGGGGTCCTCAGATATCCCCGTTTTTTCAGGAAAATTCCGTCTTTCGCCTGCCTCCCGCCAGCCCTGCTCTGTCCCGATGCCAATTTTGGAAGTCACTCCCTCCTCCCTCCTCCTCCTCGTCTCTCCAGGCCCCCCCGCTCGGGGGCTAGGGTCCAGGACACCTGGCTTCCAGACCGGGGGTCACTCCTCGAAGGGCTAGGGGCCAGGAGGTCAAGCTCATAGCCCCTGTCTTAGGGAAGCAGAAAAGCCCGATCCTCCCTTCCCCTCCCCCCTGGCTGGTCTCCGTGGTGGTTCAGGAAAGCCTGGAGGATTGGAATCTGCCATTGCTGTTGCACAGGCAGTTTTTTTCCCTTGGGTTGTGGGGGTGGGCGGTGGGAGGGAAAGAGGGGAGGAGAGCCGAACAGAACAGGGACCCAGGCGTGCAGAGCTGGCCTAGCTGACCCCCTAGCCCCTGCTGCCGTGAGGAACCCCTCCCCCCATCTCACCCACACTGCCAGTCCTCTGTCTGCTTTCTGTTTGGGGCTCTTATCCTAGAAAACCAGGGTACAACAATTACCTCCTTGTACCCCCACTACCACCTCGCCTTGCCACAGTTCCAACAGCACTGACCTAGTCAGGGATGTCCACTTTACCACCAGACACCCCATTTTCCTCCACTTTCTCACAAACTGAGGTGTCCTCCCTTAAGAAATTGGGGTTTGGAGTCTGAAACCATCTTTTCTCCCTCAGATTTCTTTAGGCCACATAGAAATAAAAAGAAATACACTCCCTTTCCAAATTTCTCCTGTCCAATCCTGGGCATATTTGAGGTTCACTAAACAAAGAGATTTCTAGAATCTGGGGTGATAGGGAGCTATAAGCAAAGGACGTTCCAAACCAGCATCATGCTCGAAATTAAGTGAACCCCCAAATCAATCTTACCTATGATCCATCCCTCAGCCTCACCAAAATCATTGCAAAACACCCCCAAATAAGGACACCCCAAAACTTCAATTTCCTACCCTGGGCCCTGATCTTGTGTCTACCCCTGGAAAATGCTTCTTGGCTATCTGTGCATACAGAGGAGTCTCCCCTCCTCAAAATAAGTTTCTGTAACATTCAAATGTAAAGCTTTGCTCACCCTCATGGACCCACAATCATTGAAGGCATTCACACACACTCCCAGGTTCCTATTATGTTCCACTACAAGCTAATAAAAGACTCCAAATTGAATTTCATTTCCCCTCTAATCTGATTTGAGCCTTGAAACTTATATGGCACCCCAAAACTTAATGCATCCCCCGAATCTGCATGACTCCTGTACTTGAAATTAGATTGTCCGTATACACCAATGACTACGAAGCCCTCAAAAACAAAACCCTCATCCACTTCCCCAAGAATACCTAGCAGGTTCTTCTAATACTTCAACGTGACAATCTCCAAATTGTGTCAGAATCCCCAAAACTAATGTAGCTTCAAAATCACCTCCATTCCTCAAACTTACCATTTGCCCTCCAGCCTGGATGCATCCTTCCCCCGGCCTGCCCAGTGCCCAGAATAATCAAACTAACTCAATATTCCATACTAAACATGAACCCCACAATTGACCAGAAAACACAAAATCAACTCCATCCTGACACCAAAGGGCGCTCCACACTGGGCAGAAATCGAAGTAACCTTCACATCAAAAGCCACCAACGGTCCGAATCCTTGGCGGTCCCAAACCCCCAGTTTCTCAGCAGTTCTTATGTGCATCCAAATTAGGACACCCTCAAATCGAAGGTGTGGGCCCCCGGGCCTGGATATGCAACTCCACAGGAAATGGTCAGTTATTCCTGGGAATGGAAGACTCCTAAACCCAGATCCAAGTCCTGCTTTGCAGCTGGATTCAGCTCTGGCCTCCCTTCTCCAGATGTACCTTGTTCCCCGCCCCCAGTTTTGACCCGAGCCTGTCTCCCAGATCAGAAACTTAAAATTAAGGTCATCACGCCCCTCCTGCCTTCTCACCCTTCTTTAATTCTGAGAACCTCCCTGTTTTCCCTTTTCTTTGTTCACCCCACCCAACTTTCATATTAATGTTCTCTTAAAATTCACCTCTAAAGACAGATAATAATGCCTAGACTAATTAGAAAGGAAAACCCTGTGCTCCCAGGGTTCAGACCCCACTCCTTGTCCCACCCATTTCCCTTGCCCCAAAGCCGTCGGATTTCTCACCCCAGGTAGGAACCCCCGCCTCGGAGGAAAGTCACTTCTGTCGCCTAACTCTCCCTCCCTCTGTCCAACCCTAGTTCCCTCTTAGGAGACAGAAGGACAAAATAAACCAGCGCCAAGAGGACGAGGAGGAAGGTTTCCGCCGTCCAGACCGAATTGATCCTGAGCCCCTGTCAGAGCGGACCCCCCTCAGCGGGGTGGAAGCGACCCGGCGGGGAGAAACTAGTGCTCTTGCGCCCCCTCGTGGAAGGAGCCAAACATTGTCGAGCTTCGCCGGCTTGCCGCGCTGGACCCCGGCGTCCCGCCAGCCTCCTAGCTTAGCCGACCGGCGGGTGCCCGAGGCCCTAGTGGACTGGGATTGGGGGAGCTAGCGGGCTTCGGACGGGAGTCTCTCTCTCTGGGTCCCTAAAAGGATTCTGAAGGGAGTTAAGAGCGAGAGTCGGACGCCTAGGTCTCCGGAGCGTCTCTCGGTTCCCACCCGGGACTTTCCCCACCTCCTCGAGGGGAAGCAGCTGTAGGAGCCGTCCGGTCGCAGGACAATGGAAGGAAACAAACTAGAAATCATATCCGCCCTTTCCCTACCCCGCCCGATCAGAGTCCCCTTTGCGTAGGCCCCGCTAGAGGAACCTGTCATTCACAGCACCCCTCCTGCTATCTGGGACTCCACAGGAGCCCACTATTGCCTCCCCAAACCTGGTGCCTCTTTGGGCTCTCCTTTTTGTCCCGTAATACCGTGCACAGGAAAGAAAGTTTTTGCTGTATTTTTTTGTCCCGCAACAGGCTCCTTGCGCCCCTTTTCTGCGGCTAACACACCCATGTCCGCTGTCCCAGCCACACCCCCCCACACGACCCAGTCATCCATATTTCTACTCTGGGTATCCCCAATTCGAATGTCCCTTCCCCGATGATTTCACTTTCGGTGACCCAAGCCTCCTTAGGTTACGACCACCCTGCGTTTCTGAGGTCCCGCCCTAGAGCCGAGACCCCGCCCCGGGCTCGCCATCTGGAGAGCAAGGGAGGAAGGAAGGATACAGACCCAGGCGTTCACCCCACCTCCACCCCCGCCCCCGACATCCCGGCCAGATAAAGGAGCCGAGGCCAAAAGGGGAGAGAGGCTCCACCCCCTTGAGAAGAGGAGCCGCAGCCCCTGCAGGACGGGGGTAAGAACCGGAGGCTGAAGGAACCAGACTCTGGGTCCCCGAAGAGGGTTGGGGTTTGTTCGTGGTAGGAAGACCGAGGCCCCACAATTGGGCTAAGCTAGGGTTTCGGGACTTTAGAGTAGGCAGTAGAATTCTTGGTTCAGGGGAGGGAACTTCAATAGGGTCTCCAGGCAGGGTCGGGCACCTGAGACTCAGGAGCGCGGTGAAGCGGAGGGAAGTTGGGTGTGTGTGTGGCGGGGGCGGGGGGGGGCGGGTGGTGCTGGAAAGGCACTAAGAGTCGAACTCAGGGCGCTGTGGGTCGGAGTTTCCACCTCGCCATCAACACCGCAGTGTGGGAGCCTTCGAATCTAGGGGAGGAAAGCGAGTAACGGTGCGGTCGAGGTCAGAAAGAATAGATGTATTAAGTGAGGCTCCGTGAGCCGGGGGGCGGAAGGTTGGCTCCACTTGCATCTCAGGAGGAAGAGACAAATTGCGGAACGGAAGGCGTCTTAGGACTGCCTGGATCCCTTGGCTCCCGCAGGCCTGCGTCGCGATGGGTTCCACCGCTACTCCGGAGCGAGCGCTGGGATATGTCCGAGAGTTCACTCGCCACTCCTCCGACGTGCTCGGCAACCTCAACGAGTTGCGCCTGCGCGGGATCCTCACTGACGTCACGCTTCTGGTTGGCGGGCAGCCTCTTCGAGCTCACAAGGCGGTTCTTATCGCCTGCAGGTTCGAAGGGAGCCTCATCGGATGGAGTGGGACCAAATAGGAAAGGGGCGGGGCCACAAATTCATTGGGAGGGAATCCGAAGCCCAGGCTTTCCGAAGCAGGAGGCGGAGCAACCTGGAATTGGGGGCGGGGTGACAGTGGAGAGGAGGCGGGGGCTATCCGTGGGGGCGTGGCTTTCTATAGTGGCACTTTACCTGCCTTGGTTCCCCAGCCCCTAACATGACCTATCTGCCCTTTCTCCAGTGGCTTCTTCTATTCAATTTTCCGAGGCCGTGCAGGCGTTGGGGTGGATGTGCTCTCTCTGCCTGGGGGCCCCGAAGCCGGAGGCTTTGCTCCTCTTCTGGACTTCATGTACACTTCTCGCCTACGCCTCTCTCCGGCCACTGCACCAGCAGTTCTTGCGGCCGCCACCTACTTGCAGATGGATCATGTGGTCCAGGCATGCCACCGCTTCATTCAGGCCAGGTGAGGAGCCCCAGCTTGGTATTCTCCATGGGTGAGGTGACTGGTATTCCAGGTGTCAAGGGCAGAGGCCAAGATTAGGAAATAGCACTAATGTCCATCCCACTTTTCCCAGCTATGAACCTCTGGGCATCTCCCCGCGGCCCCTGGAGGCAGAACCCCCCACGCCCCCAACGGCCCCTCCACCAGGCAGTCCCAGGCGCTCCGAAGGGCACCCAGACCCACCTACTGAGTCTCGCAGCTGCAGTCAAGGCCCCCCCAGTCCAGGCAGCCCAGACCCCAAGGCCTGCAACTGGAAAAAATACAAGTTCATCGTGCTAAACTCTCAGGCCTCCCAAGCAGGGAGCCTGGCGGGGGAGAGGAGTTCTGGTCAACTTTGCTCCCAAGCTGGGTTCCCCAGTGGAGATGAGGCTTCCAGCAGCAGCAGCAGCAGCAGCAGTGGCAGCGAAGAAGGACCCATTCCTGGTCCCCAGAGCAGGTACAGGAACTGGAACCCCAAGAATTTGTAGTGGCTAGTCTCAGCCAGGAGGCAGAGAGAGCTGTTGGGCGGGGTTGGTCAGGAGCAGGGAGTGAGTGGGTGGGTTCCAGAGACACTAGCCCACCTTAGGACGCTGGCCAGAGGCCAGGCTTATTCAGTGCTTTGGGTCTTTGGCAGCACAAATTGGTGAGTACTGGCTCACTTCTGGAGGGTAGGCATTTGGCTCCAAGTTCTCTAGCAGAAAAGGCCCCCTCCACATGATCTCTCCTAACCTTTTGCTCTGCCTAGGCTCTCTCCAACTGCTGCCACTATACAGTTTACATGTGGGGCTCCAGTCAATACCCCCCATCTCACACCCCAGGGTCAGGAAGCCACTGTATCATCACCCTCTGGGCGGGTTCACCCACCACCAGGTAAGAGCACCTCCTTTTATCCCCTTCTGGGCTTTTCCTTTGTGGCTGCTCAAGGCCAGTTCCAATTACATATTGCAAATTAGAATCACCAATGGAGCTTTTAAAACTCCTATCGCCTAGGTCATACCCCTCCATTAAAATGTCTAGAAGTGGAAGACAGGCATCAGTATTTTTTTTTTTTAGTTTTAAAAAAGTTTATTTGAGAGAGATTGGTCAGTTTGTTGTTGCACTTGTTTATGTATTTATTGGTTGGTTCTTGTATGTGCCCCAACTAGGAATCAAACCCGCAATCTTGGCATATTGGGAAGACATTCGTATTTTTTAAAGCTTCCAGTGAACAGCAGTGTTTGGAAACTTCTGGCCCACCCCAGTTCAGGGCTGAGTGGACAGCCTAGAGCTCGGCAGGGACTCTCTGGTTAGCTGTCACTCAGAGTGCCGCAAGAGAGGAGAAACAGAAACCTCCACCTACTACTAGGGACTTTCCCCTATCACCACTACTATTGAAGAGATTAGCAGAGTATTCTGGAGACAGACAGACAAGGATGGAGTCAGGCTGGCTTCTCCTCTTACGTGACCATGAGCAAGTGAAATGAGCCCCAGAAGTCTTAATAGTAAATTGGGAAAAAGAAAACCTTACTACCACCGTGGTTTGAGGATTCCCTGATATTGTTGTCATCACCCACCCCCTTCCTAGGAAGTGAATTTTTCAGCTGCCAGAACTGTGAGGCTGTGGCTGGGTGCTCATCGGGGCTGGACCCCTTAGCTCCTGGAGATGAGGACAAGCCCTACAAGTGTCAGCTCTGCCGGTCTGCCTTCCGCTACAAGGGCAACCTGGCCAGTCACCGCACTGTGCACACAGGTAGGGGAAGAGCAAGGAGGAGAGAATCCTGGCCTTTCTGCTCACCGGGGTCTTGGGCAGAGTCTCTGACTTCTGCTCCTCCCTACCTCCAGGGGAAAAACCCTACCACTGCTCCATCTGCGGAGCCCGCTTTAACCGGCCGGCTAACCTGAAAACGCATAGCCGCATCCATTCGGGAGAGAAACCGTATAAGTGTGAGACGTGTGGTTCCCGTTTCGTACAGGTATGGAGCCTGTCTCAGAAGTGCTCTAAGACAAATCTGCAAGAGGGCAGAGTGGACCGGTTAGGGAAGGTTCTGTTTTTCTCAGAGGACTTGTCTTAAGTTCCCTCCCCTCCCAGGTAGCGCATCTGCGCGCGCACGTGCTGATCCACACTGGAGAGAAACCCTATCCTTGCCCCACCTGCGGGACTCGCTTCCGCCACCTACAGACACTCAAAAGCCATGTTCGTATCCACACGGGGGAGAAGCCTTACCACGTGAGTACCGGACCTGGCCTGACCCAAGCCTTAGACTTACTTCCCATTTACCTAGGGGTGGGGCTCGGAGAGGAGCCCGCCTGGCGGTTCTAGAGGTCTTCCAAATGAGTGGTGTGCTGAAAGAGTCCCAGTGCGCAAGGGGCCGGGACTAGGAAAGGGTTGTGATGGGCAGAGGTGCGGGTAGCAATGGGCAGGTATAGACGTTAGGTTCCTTGACTGGAGGCTAGCTCCTGAAGAGGAGCTAAGGGATGGAAATACCTTTGCTGAAGAGGGAAGCTCCTATGTCTGTGGCCTCTCCCTAAGGATTTGGGAGGACTTAAGAGCTTCTCTTGGAGAGAACTAGCAATTCTCCCTCACTCAACACCTAAAAGGTGGTCGTGGATGGGAAGGGACCTGACCACCTTTTAGGTTGTTAGGCTATCTGAACAATCCCCTCTCCCCCGCAGTGTGACCCTTGCGGCCTGCATTTTCGACACAAGAGTCAACTACGGCTGCATCTGCGCCAGAAACACGGAGCTGCTACCAACACCAAAGTGCACTACCACATTCGGGGGGGGCCCTAGCTGAGAAATGGCCCAGACCCAAGTCACTCCTGGAAGCCAGGAAAGCTGCTTGCCCATGCCTGGCTTCTCCGTCAGATTTGGGCATAGAGGTGTGCAGGGACCCACCGTTCTCAGAAACTGCCACCACCTTAATTTCTTACTGGGGAGAGCAGGGGTGGCAGATCCCAACTTGATCTGCCTCTGTTTTGCTGGTCAAAACCTCTTCCCCACAATCAAAATTATTTCTGAGGAGAGAGCAAGCTAGGAGCTGGGGGAGAGGAGAGGCTGGAGCCCTCATCTCATTTGGTTTATCTGTAAATATAATTTATTGAGGTCTCCGAGTGGCACCAGGGCCTCCATTCTTTGCATTTCCCACTTGCCTCTTCCACAGTGTGACCAAAGTGACCTGAAACAGTGTGAGGTCACAGCTCTGCAGGCAGAGATTAGCACTTCGCTGTCTCCTTCGGCTTGAGTGTTTGTTGTTATTATTGCCATAACTTCTTTAGAATTGTTCTATTTGTTTGCTTGTTGGTTTGTTTAAATGGAGAAAGGGGTTCTCTGTGTCCTGCCCCTCCAATTCTAGGTCTGGAACCTTTATTTCTTCTAGGGCAGCACTGGGAACGTGTGGGTTTGTAGAATTGGGTCAGGAACCCTCTCTGGTATTCTGGATATTATATCTAGCAGGCTAGAACTGGATAGACTTTTCTCTGTTCCCCATGGGTTAGGGTAACCTTTATGGTGCACTTGAATTAGAGATAATATGTGCCTCCTCAGGGCTGTGGGTGTGAAGACTTTATCAGTCTTGGAACTGGAGAGATGATTGGAGAGGTTTTGTCTTATACCGCTAACTGTCCCATTCACCTGTTCAGCTAGGTTGGGCTCCGCTGTGTCTGTCATGATAAAGCTCACAACCCTCCCACTAGGGCCTGTTCTTTGCACTGAGGTGATCCCTCCATGGGGGACGAGATCTGAAATTCCTTATTAGAGATGATGCCACCTTTTCTGATTCTGCCCAGTCTCTAAGAATATTATGACCTAGGGGAGAATTATAAAACTCTTTATCTCGACTCAACATGTCATGACCAGTTAGTTCTTTGTGGCAGAGGCATTTGGCCTTGAACATTCCGTGGGGTTTTCTCTACCTGAGACAAACTCCTTCCTTCAGTGGGTTTTTGGACATGTTCTGGCAAATGTCCAGATTCCACTTCTTTGCCTCTAGAAGTCACAGGTGCTTGTTAACTTTCTTACTTTAGAAAAGCTGGGTCTGTGACCTGGTCTTCCCATCACTGCATTCCTAGCTAGAACCAGTGAATGCAGTAGAACCTTCCACAGGGAAACTAAAGGGGCTGAGTTCCATTTTGGGTGTGCTATAGTTTAGGATTATGATTGGGATTACTGTTGGGATTAGAGGTTTAGGAGATTGAAAAGACTGATTAACTGATGGACCTTCTAGTGAACCAAAATGTCCAGGTAGAATTAAGAGGCTGGTCGAGGGGTGCAGTCTCTGGTGTAGGCCAAGGAGGCAGAATGTTAGGAATGGAATTACCTCTTAACTGGAGGAAGGTCTGGAATGTTAGATGACACTCTGAAGCCTTGATTTACAGTCCTTCCCTTTTTGCCCAGCAACCTGTTTGATTTGGGGCATGGGGAAGAGGGTAAGAAGCACTTTGAATTTGTAGGAAGCTTCCTCAAGATAGGTCAGTACTAGTGGCTGTCAGTTGGGAACTGGTGAGAAAGCTACTTCTCCCACTTCGGACCTGCAGGAGGAGGGGAAAGGGAAGAGAGATGTGAAAAGGAACCATGATTTTTTTTTTAAGCAGACTGGATGGGCATGTGGAGAGTGCCTAGGGGTAGAGATGTTAAATCCTGCAAGATTAGAATCATGGAATAAAGAAGCCTCTGTGTGCTGTCTGCTGTGTCCTGGATTCTTGCCTGGGGTGGGGTAGGGGCTGGGGGCTGGGGAAAGCTGGGGAAAGAGGGTTCTACCCTCCTGGATACTATCTTGGATTTCATGCCCATTCCACCAGACATTTTAAATGGCCTACATTCTCCCCTTCCCTGCGCTTGCCTTCTGACTCACTGTATAGGAACCAGTGACTTCATGAAGTTTCTCCGGAGCCACCTGCATCCGGCTGCTCTGAAATCATTTCCTGTGTGAAGTGTGGAGGTGGCAGGGAGAAGCCAGGAAGCCACTAATAATACCAAGAGACTGGGGGATGCATCTGTGCTGGGATACTGCCTACCACCACCATCGCCACCAAAAAATATGCATAGAACTTGGGTCCCATGAGGACAATAGGGGCTGGAGGTGGCAGTGAGAAGGCTGTGTGATTAGAGTCAACATCCAGCTCTACCCTCCCCCAGCAATGGTGTCCTGGAATCTATCCTTTGCCCAATGTATGCTTCTCTCTCATGCTGCCCCCTGTCCTGTGTGTGTCTGGGTGCACAGCTCTGTTCTACCCTGTGGGCAGAGGGTGGAAGTTCACTAATTCTGATAAGTTACCTCCCTTTGGACTTGAATTACTCATCTGTGAAACAGGTCCATTAACATGGTCTCCACAGTTCCTTCCAACATTTACAGTTTATGGTTGTGTTTCTGTGTTTTAAAACCCATGACCTGGATTAGATTTTTAAAAAGAAGGAAATAAACTTGGAAACTAAAACCTTCCTTCTCCTCCCACAGCTTAATCCTCTGTTGAAAATGAGACCAGCTAATATTACTCCTGCTACATGTCAGGCCCTAAACTAAACATTTTAGTTTCTAGGTTTTCTAATTCAACTCCCCTGACAACCTTAAAAAGGTTGCTATTATTATCCTCAATTTGCAGATAGGGAAATGAACTAAAAGATTCAATATCCTGGCCAAGTTAAAAAGTGATGAAGCCAAGGCTGGAGCTATGATTCTAAAGACTGCGCTCCTAACTACTGTTACACTGCCACACCACTTTCCACATCATTGACCTATTCCTCCACCACCCAAAATTTTGATTACACTTACAAAAAAAAGTTTTTTTGGAGTATGACTGTATTTATTTCCCACATATAAAATTACAAGAGTTAGTATGCTTTTAAAAATTACATATTCTTTCTTCCTCCACATCCCTCACGTGTCTGGGTATAAGTCCTTGAGTCCAAGTTTCAAGATCAGGGTCCCAGGGAGCTTGAATTATAAAGAAGAAGGAGGAAGACAAGCCATTAGTGCTATAGGAGGTGGAGGACTGGATAGGAGGGACAGATTGCTCCCTGTCCCTGTGGTCAGGTTTGTCTCTTTTGTCTCTAGGCTATCTAATCGTGATATCAAAACTGTGGTTGGCCCTGGCTGGTGTAGCTCAGTGGATTGAGCTCGGGCCTGCAAACTAAGGGATCAAGGTTTGATTCCCAGTCAGGGCACATTCCTGGGTTGCAGGCCAGTTCCCAACAAGGGACGCATGAGAAGGCAACCACATATTGATATTTCTCTCCCTCTCTCCTTCCCTTCCCCTCTAAAGATAAATAAATAAAATCTTTAAAAAAAAAAACCTAGAGTAGTTTTTACTAGAGGAATAGAAGAAAGGGTTTCAGTCCCACTGAAGAAGGGGTAGGTGATGCTGGTAGGGCCCATTTTTCCTCCCCCCACCCTTTTTTTTTTGGTCTCTGTGACCTCTAGGTTTCCTGTTAGTTGGGAACAGGAGTCCAGCAACCCATTCTCCTTGTCTCTTTGGCCTTTGAACCCCTTAGGGATCCAGGCATCTAGATTCTAGTGACCTCAGGGGCTTGGAGTATTTTCTTTGAATCTCATGTCATAGATCCTTCACTAGCCCCCCATCTGGCCTTGCAATTCCTGGGCTCCTCATTAAGCAAATATTTTCCTCTCCTGAACCAGTTTACCCACCATCAACCCCCTATGTGCTCCTTACGTGCAGGTTTTGGTGCTGGAATCTGGACGAACTGGCCAGTTGGGTGGACAGCAAACCGAAGCAGCCACGTGTTAGGTCCCTGCGTCACCTGAGGCCGCCTCTAAACGACCTCCTAAAGTTCCCTCTGTACATATACTCCCCACTCCGGCCCGGGTCCAGAACCACGCTCTAAGCCCCGCCCCGGCCTTCTGGCTCCGCCCCTGCTCAGGAGTTCTGTGAGCTAAAAATTTGCAGGGTTGTCAGCCCTGGCCTGGCGCGCCAGGTGCTGACACTCGTAATGATCAAATAATCAATCCAAGCAGAAAATAGTGCGCCCCAAGGGTAGGATCCAAACTCAGCGCTGCTTCTTGGTTCCTCCACCGAAGTTTAGCCCACCCTGCCCAGGCTTCGATTCTCCGCGGATTGCCAACGGAGCCCCGCCCCCGGGCGCTAATAGCCCGGGCAAAGGTCTGCGCGATTCGCGCTACCGATATCCAACTCCAAGGCTCCAAGCCTAGGAGAAAGGCGCAGGCGCCTCACGCAGCCTCTCTGCAGCTTTCAAACCCTCTCAGTACCCTCTTTACCGCCGGTTCCAGTCCGGAGCGGTCCGTCTGGGTGGGGAGAGGTGGAGCGTTCTGAGCCTTCCTTCCCCTGGGGATCTTAGTGGTCGCAGCTCTGTTACCCGCCCCCGCTCCATGGCACGTAGGGTCGAGCCCCCCGACGGGGGCTGGGGGTGGATGGTGGTGCTCTCAGCATTCTTCCAGTCGGCACTGGTGTTCGGGGTACTCCGCTCCTTCGGTATCTTCTTCGTGGAGTTTGTGGAGGCTTTTGAGGAGCAGGCAGCACGCGTCTCCTGGATCACCTCCATAGGAATCGCGGTTCAGCAGTTAGGCAGTGAGTGCTGCGCCTGGGTCCGGTGTCCTAAGACGCTCAGAAGGGAGGGGGGGAATACGTGGAAAGTAAAGGGGGAGGGTGGGGGTGGGGGAGTTGCTGGAGAAGGACGCCTGAGGTCTTCTCACAGAACTCTTTCCTCTTCCCCAGGCCCAGTGGGCAGTGCTCTGAGCACGAAGTTCGGGGCAAGGCCTGTGGTGATGGCTGGGGGCATCTTGGCAGCGCTGGGCATGTTGCTCGCCTCCTTTGCTACCTCCTTGACTCACCTGTACCTGAGTATTGGGCTGCTTTCAGGTGAGACCCTGAGCAAGGGCAGGAAAGTCCAATGCCTGCATTTTTGGCCTCTGGACTATCATCTTGATCCTGCTAAAAGGTTTAGGGAGAAGCTGAGAGAAAGTTTTGAATAGCACCTGTACCCTGAAGGAAATGAAGAGGAATGACTAAATGGATAAACTTGGTTGGGCAATTTAGGACATTCAGAGATATTGTGTCCAGAATATGCAAGCCCAGGGCTAGTGGGACTGGAGCATAGAAGGAAGAATTACATACAGTGAGGTTGTGTCAGGTATTGTGTCAGTGAAACAGGTATCCGATTTACATATGAAGCAAGGCTTTAGAAGCTTATGGAACTTGGCAAATGAAAATCACACAACCAGAAATGGTAGAGCCCAGGTCTAACTCCAAAATTCTGTGCTAGTTACTTTAAAAAACATTATCTCTGAGCCTCTACAGTACCATAAAATATATTACTCCCATATTGTGGATGAGGAGATTGAGGCTAGGGGATTGAGTAAAGTCAAAACACTAGCAAGTACAAAGTATCAAAATTAGGATTGTAACCAGGCCCATGCTACATTCTGCTGCTGGGCAGTGTTGGGATTACTGGGTGCCCTGAGGTCCCTAAGAGTCCTCAACCACCATTTCTTCTTCTCCCTTTTTTTTTTTGTTTGTTTTGGACAGGCTCTGGCTGGGCCTTGACCTTCACTCCAACCTTGGCCTGCCTGTCATGTTACTTCTCTCGCCTGCGATCCCTGGCCATGGGACTGGCACTGACGGGCGTGGGCCTCTCCTCCTTTGCTTTTGCCCCACTCTTCCAATGGCTGATCAGCCACTATGCATGGCAGGGAGCCCTATTGCTGGTGTCTGCCCTCTCCCTCCACCTGGTGGCCTGTGGTGCTCTCCTCCGGCCACTCTCCCTGACTGAGGACCCTGCCATGGGTGGCCCTGGGGCCCAACTTGCCTTCCTCCTCCATCATGGTCCCTTCCTCCGTTATACTGTTGCCCTCACCCTGATCAACACTGGCTACTTCATTCCCTATGTGCACCTGGTGGCCCATGTCCAGGACCTGGATTGGGATCCACTGCCTGCTGCCTTCCTCCTCTCAGTGGTTGCTATTTCCGACCTTGTGGGACGTGTGGTTTCTGGGTGGCTAGGGGATGCTGTCCCAGGGCCTGTGGCACGACTCCTGATGCTCTGGACCACCCTAACTGGGTTGTCATTGGCCCTGTTCCCTGTGGCTCGGGCTCCCACAGCCCTGGTGGCTCTGGCCGTGGCCTATGGCTTTACATCAGGGGCCCTGACCCCGGTGGCCTTCTCCATGCTGCCTGAACTGGTGGGGACTGGAAGGATATACTGTGGCCTAGGAGTGGTGCAGATGGTAGAAAGCATCGGGGGACTGCTGGGGGCTCCTCTGTCAGGTAAGGGGGGAATGAAGTTTCCAAGTGGCCCAGGGATATCATGTCATACCATTTGGGGAGGGGACTATTCACGTTATAGTGGACGTAAATATTGTCCTCTGATATGGTATACTGCATGGCCTGTATAGCCAGTCATAGCAGCCCTGAAGTGAGTCCATGGGACAAAGAAACTGGGGCTGTGGAAAGACTAAAATGAGCTATGTGGAGTCCTTGGCTGGATACCTGCAGCTTGGGTTTTCAGAGAACTTGGCTGGACCTGGCCAGACATAATATGTCATTGCATGCCTCTTCCCTTGGCCCATTTGGCCTGAGTTCAGGTGTCTGAGCCATGCGGTCAAAGTTCTCCAATCTCCATGTGCCAGAACCTTCAGGCCCTTTTTTTTTTTTCTTAACTATTAACTGAAGGTATAGATGGGAGGGCCACAGGTATCAGAAGGAAAGGCACAGATGTGCCTAACTCGCTCTGGATCCCCAAATCCCCACTGGTTGATTTGGAGGTCCTTTCTGAAGGCAGGAAGGTGACTAAAATTACCATTTTAGTAATTTTAGCCCTTGGGAAATCAGAGTTCTCAAGCTCACCCGTTCCTACTTAGGGAGTTCTAACTCTTCCAAGATGATGTGTTAAGGATTATCTTCCCTCTACCAAAAAATATGTCTGAGTCCTCAGTTCCAGGAAATAAATCACTCATGTGTATTCTTTTTCTGTCTTGGACATAGGCTACCTCCGGGATGTGACAGGCAACTACACAGCTTCTTTTGTGGTAGCTGGGGCCTTTCTTCTTGCAGGGAGTGGAGTTCTTCTCACTCTGCCCCACTTCTTCTGCTTCTCAGCTCGTGCCTCCAAGCCCCAGAACCTTGTCACAGAGGCACTGGGGACCAAAGTCCCTCTGCCCAAGGAAGGGCTGGGAGAGGACTGAACTCCAAAAAGGGGCTGTTAGACCCAGACAGTTAGAGGTTGGCAGCTCCAGGACTTCTCCTCCTGCCCCATGTTGGTGCCCACAGAGCCACAGTACCTTAAGCATCTTGGTCTATTTTCCACCCACCGCAGCAGGGCCAGGGCTCCTGTGATATGTGTGCCAACCCTCTGTATTTAGTTGAGGACTCCTATCTCTGCCGTGCTCCCACCTTTTCTGCAGGATCCAGGAATTCAGCCTGCTCCACTGAGCTGTGAATCGACTGTGAAAATCAAAGGCCAAAAGACTTAACTATATTTTACAAGTGATCTCTAGTGTTGCCTGCTAAGTTTCTTCTCTGAAGACAGATGTTTGGGAAGGGGGAATGCCCCTTTGAAATAAAATTGAATCTGAAGACTGAATAGTAATCATAACCTCAGAAAGAGCTGGAGCCCATATGCTTGGATGGGATTGTGGCTGGCTGGCTGGCTGATGGTGGTGGTGGTGGTGTGTCCAGGAGCTCCTGTGACATAGAGCATTTTAACCCTGGTTTCTGCTCTCTGGACCATAGTTCCTTCTTCCATTTGCCCACTGACTTCCTTCTTTCTCACTCTCCCCTGTGACTTAGAAAAGAAATTAAGAGAATGGTGGGGACATGGTGTGTGTGTGTGTGCAGGGGTGGGGGGTAGTTTGCTAGGAAAGCTGAAGCTGAGAGAATTTGTATGGGTCTGGGATTCTTGTGTTTACCTCCGGCCAGTAAGAGATTGAGACATAGGAAAGAGTTTGAGTAAAAGAAGTGAGGATGGGGCAGACAGCACTTCTGAGCCTCCCTCTCCCCTAAACAAATTGAGGCTGACAGGCAGATAATTTCTAAAGGATTTCTGTTACAATGGCAACAACTTGGGCAAAGAGAAATGGACTGGCTTGACAGACAGATAGCCTCCCCATCTTCCAGGGCTTAGTGGGATCCTGTTTCTTTCAATCAGCCTGTTGAATATCTTTAAGTAGAAAGTTTTCAGTGTCTTCAATTAGCTAACAATGGGAACATGCAGGAAAACTGAAAATTTTTATTGGGGGAGGGGCTTAAACCAAAAGAAAATGGTCAACAAGTGGTTTCCAGAGTGGAGTGAGGGACTCCTGGGGAGAGCAGGGCAACTTGAGGAATGGGGAGCAACTCCCCCCTTTCAGGGGGAGGGGTGGCTGGAGGGGAGGCTGGACTGCAGGAAGGCACAGCCCCAGGCAGCCCCACATAGATGAAGCTGCCAGAGAGGACCAGAGAGCCGCACACGAGGAAGGAGGCGGTGAAATCTCCAGTCTCATCCCTTAGGAAGCCTGAGAGGAGAGGAGAGGAATTTAGATGCCTCAAACCCCAGGGGCAGGGGGAATGGAGGCCGGAGGATCTGTTGGCTCAGGCCCTTACCTGATAGTGGAGGGCCCAGGAGCCCACCGAGGCTCATCAGCATCATCACCAGACCTGTGGCCTGCACAACACCTCCGATGCCCACTAGCCCAGGGAGCACTCCGAAAACCAGAGGGGCATAGCTGCCGGCACTCAGCCCGTAGGCCCCAGCCGCAGCTAGCAGGGAGCTCCCCCAACCCTCTTCACTCCCCACCACTGGCACCAGCCCCACAGCCAGCAGCCCCAACCCTGTCAGAGCCCCAAACACCGCCAGCAGCCGTGGGAGGGGCACCCAGCCCTGGTCTGCCAACCACCCGCAGACTAGCCGGGCACCTGCATCCGCCATTGCAGCCACCGCCACCACCAGTGCGGCCCTGTACCCTCCCAGGCCCCGGTCTAAAGCATGAGGGGCCAAATGCACGTAGGGGACAAAGTACCCGCCCGCAATTAGGGCAGTACCCAGAGCAAAAACTAAGAAGGCTCGGTGTGTGAAGAGATCCAGGCCCAGGGCAGCTAGGGGTCCGCGGGGTGGGGCCGGGGGGTCACCAGGGAACTCTAGGGGTCGCAGCAGGGCACCACAGGGGGTGAGGTGGAGGGTAATGGCGCCAAGGAGGAGCAAGGCGCCCCGCCAGCCGAAAGCATCCAGGAGGAGCTGCAAGACAGGTGCCAGGAGCAGTGAAGAGGCTCCATTGCCTGTGAGTGCCAGACCCACGGCCAAGACTCGACGGCGGGAGAAGTAACGCGAGACGGTTCCGAGGGCAGGGGCGAACACCAAGGCCCAGCCTGAGCCTTTGAATGGATAAGACTGGGTGAGGACAGGGACTGGGAAGGCCTGGCCCAGAAATCCCAGACCTGCTCCTCAAAGGAGGCCCCCCACCCACAAGAAGCTCCCATGTCCACCATCACCCCTTTAGGACCGAAGCATCCTCTCCCCTCACCAGCGAGGACTCCCAGGCTAAGGTAGAGGTGCAACAGACTGCCAGCGAAAGCCGAGAAGACGAAACCAAGCGAGGTGAGGATGCCCCCAATCATCACCACTGGGCGCGCTCCCCAGCGGGTGCTCAGGGCGCTGCCCACTGGGCCTAGAAGGAGGTGGAGTCAATAAAAGACACGCCCCTCCTCCAACTTACTCAAGACTTCTCATTGGCTGTTTGCCTGGACCAAACTGTCTTCCTCTGCCTAATAGCTCCTCCTTTTAGCCTCAACTCCCTCTTCTAGATCTTGGTGATGCCTGTTATCCTTTCTCAGGTTATCTGGTAATCAGGTGTTTCCCTCACCACTAAACTCAGGGCCCCTCCACCCTGGTTCCCGCCCCCCACCTCGGGGTGGGGGCCCCTCACTGGCTGCCTGCTGCACGGCTAGAGCCAGGGCGCTGACCCACGCTGTGTCTTGAGAGGTTCGGTGAAAGTGCTCGGCGAGATCAGGGAGGGCAAGGCCCAGGGAACGTAACAGCCCGTAGGAGAGCCCATTCACCGTGAAGGCTGCAGCTGCCACCACCCAGCCCCAGCCCCCATCCGGGGTTCCGACAGGCGTAGGGGCCATCGCCATCTGAGGGAGAAAGGAAGACCTGTGAGTAAGGTCTCCATGTCTGTGCCTCCTCCAGGGGCCTGAGATCCAGCTTCTGGCCGCTTTCCCAGGGAGGGAGGGCACATCACCCTGAGCACGATAGGGCAGGGGCTGAGGGAGCGGGAGCTGGGCCTAGGCATGAAATTACAGGGTGGGTGCGGGTTGCCTGAGAGTTATCTGGGAGATACCGGGACGGGGTGATGGGGCTACTACCCTGGCTTGGGGCTCCCCCTCTCCCCCCCACACCCCTTACCTGACCTCTCCAGGCGATGGGGAAAAGGGTGAGGAATGGCTCGGCCTGGTTTCTCCCCGCTTCCTAGGCGGGCAGAACCTCAGCGGGGAGAGAGTGCAGAGATGGAGCCCCACTTGGGCAGGCTTTCTCCGTAAACAGAGATCACCGCGGGGGCCTGAGCCACCTGGGACGCTGTGGTGGGGAGGGCGGGGGCTAGCTGAGACAGCCAATCAGCCGAGCCGAGGGTGAGACCAGGCACTGAGTCCCACGGGGATTAAATTATACACACACACACACACACACACATACACACACACACACAGAGGCGTGCGCGGGCACACCAACCCTCCCCCCCCCCACCGGCGAGGAATGAATGCCAGAGGCACCTGCCCACAGCCACGCCCCTGCTGCCCGCAGCTCTTGGAGGACATAGGTGGATCGAACCCCCCCACTCCCAAAGTCCAAGGTCGGTAGCAATGCGCAGAAACGGGTGGTTCCCCCAAGGGCTGAGGGGGATGAGTAGTTTTATTTTCAGAAAATGTTGCTGGAAGACCAGGGGTAAATCTTGACTCTCAAATCGCAGACCTCCCCTGAGTTCTTGTTGTGTGCTCAACAGAAATATGTCCTCAGGGACTCAGAGGAAGGAAGAGGGACTCCCTTATTCTGAGGAGGTGTGATGTGCCTGGCACTTCCACACATGTCATCTTTTCACCCTCACAATATCCCTGTGAAGACAGTGTCACCCTCGTTTTTTTAGATGATGGAATTGAAGCTTCCAGAGGATACCTGGAAGGTTACCAGGTGACCTGCTCAAAACCACTCAGCTAAAACATGGTTGGAAATACGTATTTGAATTTTGGGTCTGTCCAACTATGGGACCATACAAGGAGAATAGACTTAGGACTGAAATAGAATCTGCCATAGTGGAGGTACTCGGCCTGGAGAGAGTTTGATGCCAAACTGGCCTGGAAATGGCAGTCTTTTCAGGGCCAGAGAATTTATGATTCTGAGATAGGAGGCACTGGAAGGACAGAAAGGATCTTTGCGACCAGAATCGCTAAAGATTTAGAGATTAGAATATTAAAAACAAAGTAAGAAATCTGAGAATTGAACCCAGGTATTTATTTCTTGAGACGCTTTATTAAAAGTATCCTTTAAAATTTTTTAAGTTAGATCAACTTTAATGTACTTTGGGCAATTTTAAGCAATGTATAGATCTTCTTCATTTAATAAAAAATGTATTTTTTACATTCAATATTATTTTGTGTTACTTTCAGGTGTGTAGCTGAGTGGTTAAACAATTATATATTGTGCTTTACCAAGTGTTGTTTATGATACTTCCAGTACCCCCTGATACCACGCGAAGTACAATGTTATTGAGTACATTCCCTATGCTGTACTTTACATCCCTGTGGCTATTCTCTAAGTACCAATCTGTACTTCTCAATCCCTTCACCTTTTTCACGCAGTCTCCCAACCCCCTCCCCTCCGGCAACCATCAGTGTGTTTCTGTTTCTGTTTTGGTTTTTTGGTTATATTGTTCTTTATAGTTCACATATAAGTGAAATCATATGGTATTTGTCTTTCTCTGATTGACTTATTTCACTTAGCATAATACCCTTTAGGTCCATCTATGCTGTCATACATGGTACAATTTCATTCTTCTCTATGATCAAGTAATATGCCATTATATATGTGTACCACAGCTTTTTTAAAACTAAATTTATTGGTGTGACATTGATTCACAAAACCATACAGGTTTCAACTGTACAGTTCAACGTCGTGCACCCATCACCCACAGCAAAGCCTCTTTTTGTCCCCACTCGTCCCCCGATGGCCTATCTCCACCTACTGCCCCTCCTCCTTCCCTCTGGCTGTCACTGCACTGCTGTCTCTGTCTCTGTGTGACATGCATATATGGGGAGGGGGTGCTTAATCCCTTCACCTTCTTTCATCTGGCCCTCCAGCCCCCCTGTTCTCGGACAGCTGTCAGTCTGTTCCATGTGTCCATGCCTCTGTTTGTATTTTGTTCGTCAGTTTATTTTGTTCATTAGATTTCACATGTGAATGAGATCACATAGTATTTGTCTTTCTCTGCCTGACTTATTTCACTCAGTATAATAATCTCCAGGACCATCTGTGTTCTCGAAAAAGATAAGATTTCCTTCTTTTTTATGGTGAGTAGTATCCCATTGTGTAAATATACCACAGCGGGTTTTTTTAAATTAATTAATTAATTATTTTTTGTCCATTCATCTACTGATGGGTGCTTGGGCAGTATCCAGATCTTTTCTATTGTAAATAATGCTGCAGTGAACATAGGGATGTATATATTCTTTCAGATTAGTTTTTTGGGTTTCTTTGGATGTATTCCCAGAAGTGTGATTGCTGGGTCAAAAGGCAGTTACAGTTTTAATTTTTTGAGGAAATTCCATGCTGCTATTCATTGGCTGCATGAGTCTGCATTCCCACCAAGAGTGCACAAGGGTCCCTTTTCTCCACATCCTTGCCGGAATTTATTTGTGATTTATTGATGGTGGCCATTCTGACAGGTGTGAGGTGATACCCCATTGTGTTTTTAATTTGCATCTCTCTGATGATTGTTGACATTGAGCATCTTTTCATATGTCTGTTGGCCATCTGTATATCCCCTTTGGAGAAATGTTTATTCAGGTTCTCTGACAGTCCTATTTTTAAATAGGACTGTCTGTTTTCTTGGTATTAAGTTGTGTGAGTTCTTCATAAATTTTGGACATTAACCCTTTATCAGATGTATCATTGGGGATAGGTTCTCCATTCCATGGGTTGTCTTTTTATTTTGTTGATGGTTTCTTTTGCTATGCAAAAACTTTTTAGTAAAAGTATCCTTTTGCCCTAGCTGGTGTGGCTTAGTGGATTGAGCCCAGGCCTGGGAACAGAAAGGTCGCCAGTTGAATTCCTGGTTGGGGCACATGGCTGGGTTGCAAGCCAGGTCCCCAGTTCAGGGGGTGGGGGTGGGGGTGTGTGAGAGGCAAGTAATTGATGTATCTCTCACACATCAATGTTTCTCTCCCTCTCTTTTTCTCTCCTTTCCCCGCTCTCTGAAAATAAGTAGCATCTTCTTTTAAAAAGTATCCTTTTTACATTAGAATTAAGGTCACCACTGCTTTACTTCAGCTATTTGAATCAAGGACTGTGTACTTTCCCTTCATTATTAAACAATGTCAGAAAATTTGGCAAATTACAGTTTGGAGCATGTATCACCAAAAGCCACACGATGGCAGTATTTCTTAATTGTTGAGACGTATTTGCAACTTAAAACAAAACAAAAAAAAGCAGCTTCTTAAGTAGTGAGAACCCATAAACCCAACAAATACAGCATGACCTTTGATGGCTCTCCCCTCTTTATAGGAGAAAAAGAATCAAATTTCTCTACTTTGGGTATAAGGTCTTTTGCAACCAAAAGTGGACCCAGAATTTCCATTCCTTTTCCCTCTCCTCTCTCACACACCCTTCCATCAGCCAGTGTCTCACCCTCTCCATGGACATGCCTGTCTTTTTCTCACGCCTGTATTTTTGCATATGTCGTGCCCTCTGCTTATCCTGGGTAGGTTGAAGGTCCTGCCAAATACATCCTAGAAAAGCGGTCTCACTGGTTTTCCTAGCCTGGGTTTCTGTTGTGAAAGGCACCTGGGAGGTGGATCCAGCAGATCCTCAGCCACCCGGGAGGGCAGGGAACCTGCTTTCTGAGGTGAGTGGTGAAGATTCTGTTCCAAACTGAATGTGGTCAACGAAACAAAACTCTCCCTCTCCGTGGTGAAGCAAACGTGCAAGGGAATCAAAGAGGAGACGGGGCCTCTGGGTCTGGGAGTTCTCTGAAGTTATGCTCAGCACCTTCAAGGTTTGTCCATGCAGCTAACATGGCACTGAGGGTGGGAGAATGGAGTCCCAAGCTAGACTTCCTTAGTTTGAATCTCATCTCCGCCACTTACCTGTATTATTGTAAGTTACTCTGTGCCTCGGTTTCCTCTTCTCTAAAATGGAGATTACAATAGTAGCTGCAGGATAGAGTCTATATGAGGATTAAATGAGTCACTGCACATACATATATTAACAAGGGACCTTGAATGGGACCTGGAACATGACATGTGTCAATCCCTATTGCTACTATTGTGACTTGGAGGAACCCCACTAGACCCTTCAGCACCACTTTGCTTTTGCCACCTGGCTGTGTTTAAATGCCTCAAGGTCAAAGAACTTCATTGTTTTGGTGAGATCTCAGTAGAACTACACCAGTTATAAGATGTGAATGCTACAAAAAAGTGTTAAATGGTTATTTCTTTTCTATGTGGTGAGTGGTTTCCTTAGCATTTTCTAAGAAAATGCCGGTCTCCCTATCTTGACTCTAAAACTAAAAGAGAAGATAGGAGTCAAAGCAAGTTTTCTTCACTTGCTCCTTCATAGAAGATATTTATAAATACTTACCATGCCAGATGCAATGCTTAGAGCTAGGGGTACGGAGGGGAATGATGCAACCTCTTCCATTCAAGTTCTCATAGTCGAATTAGAGAAAAAGTGAAATGAAAAAAATCTCTGCACAAGGAGAGGGACGCAGACACCGTAAAGTGGTGCATGGGAGGAACGGGCTCATTCTGCTGAGGCCTGCTGGGATGGCTTCACAGAACAGGAGCCCTCAGGGCTGGGTCTTGAGGGATGAGTAGGTGTTTGCGAGACAGATGTGTGGGCAGGGGCATTCTGGGCAAAGGGAGCAGCTTGTGGAAAAATCACAAAGGCATGAACCAGCTTGGCATGTTGCTTACAGCTTGGGGAACTGCACCTAGCTGTTGTATGGAGAACAGGGAGTGTGTGGAATGACGAAGAGTGAAGCTTCTGGGGCAGAGAGTCCCATCGTGGGAGGTCTTGAAGACCAGACTAAGGAATTTAAATGTTCCCCCAGAGAATGATGCTTCCCCCAAATGTCTACTCACATAGCATTCACTAATATTCACCAGTATTGGAAGCTGAACACAGAGGAAAGAGGCCTCAAGTCACAGTTAGAGGGGCAGGGCAGTCTGAGGTTATAGACCTTTTATGTGTAGGAAATATTTTGTTCTACGTCAAAAAATTATGTGGAATTTTCCATACGACTTCATAATCTGTGATACATATTTTCTTCAAAGATTTTATTTATTTATTTTAGAGAGAGTGGGAGGGGGAGGGGGGAGAAAAACATTGATTGGTTGCCTCTCCTACACAGTCTGACTGGGAATCAAACCCACAACTCAGGCTTGTGTACTGACTGGCAATTGAACCACCGACCTTTCGCTTTGCAGGACGATGCCCAACCAACTGGACCACACTGGTCAGGGCTGTGATACTTGCTTTCATAGTAAAATAATGCTTTATGCGGCTAGATAAGATTTTCCCCAGCCCTGGCTGGTGTAGCTCAGTAGATTGAGTGGGGGCCTACAAACCAAAGGGTTGCCAGTTCCATCCCAGTCAGTGGACATGCCTGGGTTGCAAGCCGGGTCCCCAGGTGGGGGCCTGTGAGAGGCAACCACGCATTGATGTTTCTCTCCCTCTCTTTCTCCTTCCCTTCCCCTCTCTCTAAAAATAAATAAATAAAATCTTTAAAAATTAAGATTTCCCCCAAGTCTTCTTCACTGATGAAGTTGCCTGACCATCAACTCCCAATCTACATTAGATGCCTCCCCCTCTTTCTAACCAACCCTCATCAGAGAACTTCTCAGTGGGGTACAATCAGCCATTTTTGTCTTCTTTCCCTTACCTCACATTTTCCTGGAGATGGAAACTTGTATTATTGATTCTGGATCTTTCACATTCTAAGGTGACAAATGACTAAATGAGAGAAACACTGAACAAAGGACTCGTTGAGTGAGTGGACTTAGAGACTGCTGCTCCATGGGTTGTGTCAATGTCACAAGAAGGGGCTGCTGATGGACCAAACTGGTAATGCTTGCCCCCCTGGAGAAAGCCCCAGAAGCAGATACTGAGCCAGGTCAGGTCTTTAGAGGTCAAAAGAAAGGGCAATCTCTGTACATAATTTGCTGTGGGGACCACAGGATCTGAGAGTGTGCCTGTATTTGTGAACTCAGACTGCTCATGGGAGCCCCTGTGGGAGGTTCTGGGGGGCTCAGGGATCTGCAACCCTGAACTGAGCCTGGCCATTCCTTGGGTACATCCACTGGGGACTCCCTCTGTAGAGGAGGGGGAGGGGACAGGCAAGGATGGATGGCATCACCTAGAGGAAACACGGCTCTATTTGAAGTGCACAAAAACATGAGACTTCTGGCGAGTGGCCCAGCTGATCTTCGGCTTCTAAGTGTCTAACAGCTACCTCTCACCCCTCCCCACCAGATTCCTCTCCTTCGCCAGCTCACCCAGAGACCCAGCCATGGGGAGTCGGCATTGACCTTGAAGCCCAGACTCAGTCTAGAAAAGTGGAAGAAAAACTTGACCCAGGAAGGGGATGAGATCACAAGGTCAGGGTTTGTGTTTTGGGACACAGGGAGTACATTTGTTGAGATGCTCTGAAATGAGGGTGAGTAAGGAAACAAGAAGGTGCAGGCACCCACTCAGGGCAGTGGGGCTCAGTGTGTGCAGGGAACAAGTCTGCTTGGATGGCTGCATGTGAACAGAAGGCTGAGCTGGGTCTCCTGAACCTTGTGTTGGAACTGAGATGGGTGAGGAGGCTGCAGAGTTTGGGGCTGGAAGATGCCACAGTCGGGTTGAAGTTGGCATAGATGAGGCTAGAACTAGATTGGATCCCAGACCTGAGGTGGGATGGGAGTCCTACCCCATATTATTTCTCTCTTACTCCCTCTGCCAAGTCTGCCTCTGGTGCCTCTTCCCATTCAGTCTCCATCCCTTCCCCCTGTCACCCACCCCCACCTTCCTAGCCCCTGTAAGTGCTGAATGTATGGAGCTTCTGGCTCCTGCATCTCTCTGGACAACACAGTCCCCAGGACAAGGGGTCAGGACAGTCAGGGGAGCGCCCAGCTTAAGTTCTTTGAGCTTGGTCTGTGTATCTAAATATCCAAATGTGTCTTATCTTGCATTTTCTGGTTCTGGACTTTGGCCACTGTCTGTGTCAAAGTTCTTAGTTGTAAGCCATAGGCACTCTGTCCAAGTGATTATTTAAAGAGAGAACAGATTGATTACAGGATATACTGAGTACCTCTCAGAATTTTCAAGAAGGCTATATAGAGCTAGGTTTGGCAGGAACACAGACATTTCAAGAAGGCTATATAGAGCTAGGTTTGGCAGGAACATATCCACAGGGATAAATGTGTTGCCAATGATGCTGCTGTCACCATCAGACACTAGATGTCGCTGCTGGCCCTCTGCATTCATTGGGCCTAGGAACTGCTGCTTCTCACCACTCGCTCTAAATCCAAGTCCAGGGTCAGCATCCTGACCACCTGAATCTTGGTCATGTGCTCTCATCCTAGCTGGGAGGGACACCAGGAGACCAAGCACCTGGTGTTTTCAGTGTCTACAGGTAGGATGGGTTCTGTCCCCCATCAAAATAATGTGGGACATGTCAATCACAACTCAGTAAAGTGAAATAAATACAATGATAATAAAAATGTCTCAAACAAAGGAAGAGTTTCAGGTGCAAGGCAGCCAAGAAATGTCCACTAAAAACAGGTTGTCAGGATGGGAATGGCATTTGCATTCAGACAGCTGTGTGCAATCATTCTGCTAAGGCAACTTGGACGTGGTGAATTAATTAAAGGCGTAGTTCTTGATTCTTAATGCCATTTTCTAGGCATCTAGTCTGTTGTTGAGACTTCAGTGAAATAAGGGTTGGGAAGGACCAGCTCAACTCCAGGCACATGGTAGGCACTCTACAAGTGGGGTTTCCCTTCCATTCCATTTCCTCCTGTTTTCTGGGCACAGGTAGTCCCCCCTTGTCTCTACTTCAGTCCAGTCTCTCCTTCAGTTCCCTGTGCTCTTCATGACTTGATCTGAGAGTGGGATTCAAACCAGAAGGGGCAAGGGATGATGTCTGTTATTTCCCCTCAGCAGTACCCAACCTTCTAGCTACCTCTGAATTCTCTGGGCACATTGTCTGTCTTTCTAGCCCAGCCTGGGACCTCATATCTGACTTAAAGGGACTCAACCTCTTAGAGGACTCTGTGGACCACCTGCAGGTCTGCTCTAGGGCTTCAGCGGCCCTGGGTGTCCAGAATCTGCTTCCCAGTTGAATATTGTTAACCAGGATCAAAAACCAAGGAGGGGGGAGACAGGTTTTTCTGCAGCTGTAGAGATATAAATGAGACATTCTGGAGATCTAACGTGTATCAGGCAGAGGTGTTAAGGTCTGTTCTCTTTCCTCAAGAAAGAAAGAACTTCCTGTGTGGACACTAGAAGGAGTAGGGTGGGGACTGACTGTGTCCAGGGAAAGTCCTGAGGCCACCGGGTCTGTGAACTGAAGAGGCCATGGCTTCTGCTGCTGGCACCACACAGACCTCTTCTTGTCCGTGTACAACGTGGGTCTTCTCCTTTCAGTGCCCTTTTTTCTGAAGGAGTTCCTCTTGTCCGCCTTGAATCTCTTCTGCCCTCTGCCTACACTTCAATGCCATTTCCTTTTCAGAGCCTTCTCCCTGCCTCTTCCTTACTTTTCAAGCAGTTTAAATTGTGGTAAACCTGTCTCCTTATTTGTTTATCCCATTTAGACAAAGGGTTTTCCAGGCTCTATTCATCTGTCTCAAGCTCTGGTCATAACTCCCTTTCCTGATTCACAACCAGGAGCCTTCCTTTAAACCAGAGACGGATTTGGTTTAAAGGGCACTTCGAGTCTGAGCTTAGACACTTCCCAGAATTTCCTAACATTCATGATGAATTTCGAGAAATCAGAGCCAATCATAGAGTCAATTGAGTTCGTTGTAGGCGATTGTAAAAAGCAAAATGCTCCCCAGAGTCTTAACAGGAAAAATATATTTAGTGTAAAATGTGAGTGTGTTTTAATACAGTCAGGACTGAGGGGTAATATCACATAATGGTACAAACATTGACCCTGAACCAGACCGCCTAGGTGTGAATTCTGGCTTTGCTACCTTATCAGCCTTAATGGCTTAAAACCAATGACTTAACCTATCTGTGTGGTGGTTTCCTCACTCATAAAACAAATGATGATAAAATAGCTCCTACTCCTGAAGAAAAAAATGATGAAGATGATACTGATGAAGCTGGCACCATGTTATTATTAACACAACTTCTTAAAATTGTTGGGAGCTTTGATCCCTGAGTATTTGCGTAAGTGTTTAAGAAGGTTCCATCCCAGTTCATCCAGGCTACTGAAGCTAAGGAGTGGTGTGTGCGGCTTTAGGTCACAGCCATGAGAGGACCCGTGCACGCTTGGGCCTTCAGCATGGAGACAGAGTGAAAAGGGCCCCAAGGAGAAGGGAAAACACAGTCCAGAGGCTTGCTGCCCAGTTTTTGTGCTTCTACCTAGGCTAACCCATGGAGTTTCCAGATGGGTTTTATTAAGGAAGCTGTCTTTGCCCTGGCTGGCATAGCTTAGTGGATTGAGCACGGGCCTGTGAACCAGAGGATCACGGTTCGATTCCTGGCCAGGGCACATGCCTGGGCACGTGTCTGGCAGCAAGTAACAAAAGAGCCCAACTCAACTTGGCCTGAACAATAACAAAGCATATTCTCTCATGTGTCACTGAAACTGGAGGCAGCAATACCCAAGGCTAGCTAACTGTGGCTTGGGAACATCATGGAGGAGTCAGGTTCTTCCCATGTTTTCAGTCTGTGCCCTTAGTTTAGCTTTTTTCCTCTTAAGGTTGCAACTTGGCTAGAGCAGTTTCAGATACAGCATCCAGGTGTAACAATGTGCAGAAGAGAATGAGTATATCTCTTCCAGGGTGTCCCCTTAGCAGTAAGGAAATCTTTGCTGACAGCCCCCAGCAGGTAGTCCGTCATCCCCGGCCACATTTATAGCCCATGTACACAATTAAGTACACAATGAAGCCAGCCACTGACCAGGGGGATGGGACCACCATGACTGACTGACTCTCATCAGGCCCTACCTCTGGGACGGGGCTGGAGCCACACTTGCCTGAAGCACACAGCTGTATAGAGTAGGGTGGATTCGTAAACACCGTTTAGGGTCAGTAAGGAAGCAGGAAAAAGAATGGATGCTGCACAGGAAGCCAAACGTGCTGGCTGAACCGTCTACGAACTCCCCGTTGATGCCTGAAGGAACCTGGAGAGGCTGGAAAACCAAAGATTGCTCCAGAGGGGTCCATTCCCAGACCCCTGGTAGGGACCTTTTTAAAAAACATTTTGTTTATTTATCTTTAGAGGGGAAGGGAAGGAGAGAAATATCAATGTATGGTTGCCTCTGGTGAGTCCCCTGCTGAGAACTGGGCTGCAACCCAGGCATGTGCCCTGACTGGGAATTGGGGGCCTTTTGTTTATTACTATTAATGTGATTTGTTCCCTCTAATTTTTACGACAAACTTCTTCTACCACACATATCCGCAAGGAGCAGGAAGAAACACCTATCCTCTGGGTAAAGGACCTGACATAATGTCTGGGATGAAGTGTGCATCAATACAGCTGAAATAAATAATAAGTGAATATGTGTGTTTCTCTCCTCCCCCTAGTCTACATGACGGCACCCATTCCATGTGGTCTCCCTGACTCCAGCTGGTCCCAGCCATCCTTTCTGTTTACTGTCGTGGAGTGATGTTTTTTTTTCAAAATTCCAATTTGATCTATTCACAAAGGCTTCCCACTGCCCTCAGGACACTCTTCAGACTCCTCAGCCAGGAGCACAGGGCTCTTTATCATTTGAGTACAGCCTGAAAACCATGTCTTCAGCGCCGCTCTCGCTCTCTATCCTCAGCTTCAGCCCAGTCCAGGGGAAATTACCGAAGTTCGAACAGGTGCCGCGTGGCTACAAGTGCGCTAGCGCCTCACACCGATAAATTCTGAGCAGGCATTGGCGTACTTCAGCAGCCATTTTCTAACTTAAAAGCTCTAAGTAAAATGTAAATACAAGGAAACTTCTTAAATTTTACAAAGGCCCTTTCTCAAAAAAGGCAAATATTCTAAAGAGAAAATCATTCAGTTGACTTCATTAAAAAGGGATTATCGCCGTTATTGCCCAGATATACCCAGGGGTTCCAGCAAGTACAAAACGAGAGGGCATATTGTAAGACTGAACACCTAGAAAACACAAGAGGCTCTAGTACAAAAAATGTTATCAGACTTAATAAAAAAATTTGGAAGGTGACTGTATAAATGATATATAAATGTAAATAAATGATATATAAATGTAACAGTAGCTTTAATTTATTTTTCTAGCAATAATGCAGCTAGACTCCCACTACAAAATGCCTAAAAGTACTTGGTTAATTTTTTTTCTTTTAAACAGTAGTTTAGCTAGGGAAACAGAAAGTAAATTCTTAGCTGAGGCGTGAATCCAGAGACGCAAGCCAGGGCTGAAGCAGGGAGCCCCTTGAATTGCTGAGTAGAATAATTTAGGGCTTCAAACTGAATGCTGGTGTGGGTGACGAGCTAGGAAGGCTCGGGCCCACATGAGGTGTGGAGTCAGACGAGAGCAGCCTCCAGGAGGACCACAAAAAGAGACAAGGAGGAAGCTGATCTTCCAGAGAAGAAAAGACTCCCATAAAATTTATGACCGCAGCCTGCGCCTCAAGCAGGATCAGGGCACAGACACACAGTCATCTGAGGTCCAAGAAATGTCCAGCTGAGTGATTTATTTAAAGCACTCCCAAGTCGGAAGGATCACAGGCACCTAGCAGAAGGAAACACAAATCCTCTCTATAGGAATAGCCCAGACCAGACCAGAAAGAATGTTGGAAGACAAAATTCTGAAAACAAAGAGCCAATGGAATAAAAAAAACACCCTACAAACCACAAAACAAAACAGGATATCAGAAATAAGAGGCAGCAGAAATAACGAAAGCAAAACAGAGCTGTGTGGAGCTCAGATATTGGAGTTACAGTGGAAATACAAAACCAGTATATCTAGTAAGTAGAAGAGAGTTTGAATGATGAGTAAGAAAAAAGAAACTATCAAAAGAATCGGAGAGCTTTCCAGTGAGGAGCGCCCACAGCCAACACTGCCATTTCACCCACAACAGTGAGGCGGAGCCCCGAGCTGGTCCACTGGGCGGTGTTCTGGGGGCTGGTGGGCCGCGCATTGTAACAGTGTCTCAGAACGCCGGTGTGGAAGTGGGCAGGGTGGGTGACTTCCACTCGGAGGGGTGCAGTAGCTGGGTTGAGTCCCCTCAGATTCCAAACAGAAGATCAGGAGTTCGATTAACTGCCTGCTTTATTGGAATTTTACAAAATGCACTCTTCGGACGCTACAATGTTGATAGAAGCAGCTTCCAGGGTCAGGCAGGGAAGTGGAATAATTCTCAAAGGACACAGGACCCAGCCCCTCCTCGGCTTCCATGAGTATGGTGCAGTTCTCACCTTTAAGGAAGGAGATACCCTGAGAATACAGGAAAAGCCTGAAGAGCAGCGGTGCAAGGAGAACAGCAAAAACAAGAGGGAGTTAGTTTGTCTCAATCCCTTATGTTGAAAAGTATAGGCATACGTCTATCTCAGGACTGGCTCTGATTGGTGGTCAGTGAACTAGTAAAAGTCTCAGGATTAATGTGAGTGGTCAGATGGCAGAGAAGTGTAATGCAAATGCGGTTACTTCCCATTCGCTGATGTCCACCTGCTGGATCCACAGGACCCGATGAGGACTTCGGCAGAGCACAGCTCAACAAATAGTTTTGCTGACAGAAGGAAACAATCATTTTTAAGTCTTTTTTGCAACTGCCATCTATGCAATTTCTTACAGATGTCTAAGGCAGCCTAGTTTATAATAAACATTCTGTTCCTTATGATATTCTAGGACAGAATCACTCTATTCCTAGTTACAGTTCACTATGGTCAAGGTATGAGACTGGAGAGTTTAGGTGTAAATTTCTGAATTGGCCTATTGTAGGTGGTAGTGGCTATGCCCATGTATAGATAGGATAGAGTCTTGCCCCTTATTCTCAAATCAATCAGTGGAAAGCTGATGGAATCTGGAAAATTGTGCACTGCTGATTCTGATTTATTTAATGGTTTTCTTTTCTCATTGTGAAACCATTCTATTAAATGCCTGTAGACTGTTTCATCCCTCCCCCTGCCCCACCGAAATAATCATGGCCACCTGAATAATAATACACAATGGAATTGCTTTTTCACTTATAAAATATGACCAGCTATGACTCATTCTGACATTTCAAATGCTAATAATTCTGGAGACACGAATAGAGGCATTTGTCTTTTTTTCTGTAGCCAACAATTCATACCAATTTAGATTCTTGTCCTTCTTTTCTTCCAAAACCACAAGTAGATGAACTCTAAGAACAGTGTATATTTTCATTCCAGATAAGCAGGATGTGCAGAGCACAGCACTTGGCGCATGGCATGATCAAGTCAGTGCTGGCTCCTCTAAACACTCAGCTCTCTGTATTCCCCCAATGGGCCACAGTACATTCATGCTGTCACAGTAGTTAAGTTGACTCTGTACTCTTAGCTTTTCCTTCAGAGACATGAGACAGCTGTCACCTCTCGAAACATCATGTCCTCAACAAGGAAACAGCTTCAGCAAGAAGGCAACAAGCAGGGTTCCTCTTTCATATCTTTCTTTTTTCATCAGGAAAGAAAATCTTTCACAGAAGCCCCAGAAGATTTTCAGATCGTCAAGTCTCATTGGCCAAAACTGAGTCACATGTCTTTCCCTAAACCAATATCTATAAAAGAGAGTGGGGGTTCCTTAATAGATCTAAACCAATCATAATTCAGCCCTTGGTAATAAAGAGGGGAAGGGGCTGGTCGCTGTCCCACACCTGCTAGGAAGGAGTTAGAAGTGACCATGGAGAGTGTTGGCCAAAGAGCCCAGGATGGTGATCAGCAGTGACAAAGAGGAATAAAGTAGGTGGTGAGGAAGGGAACAAGACCCTCAGGGTTCCAGCTCCCCTTTCCAGTCTGTCTCAGGGCTTCAGCCACTTCTCTGCCTTTTAGTTGCCTCTTGATTTTCTAGGGCTACCTTAACAAAATTCCACAAAAACGACACAAATGTATCATCTCACAGTTCTGGAAGCTAGAACTCTGAAATCAAGAGGCTATGCTCCCTCTGAAACTGCTAGGGTAGAACCCCTCCTTGCGTCTCCCCAGCTTCCGGTGGTTTGAGGGCAGTCCTTGGCATTCCTTGGTTTACAAGCAGTGGCATTTCAGTCTGCCTCCATGGTCACATGGCCTTCTCCCTGTGTGTCTGTGTCTCCTCTCTTCTTACGTGGACCCCAATCACATGGGAGAGAATAAAGGCACACCCTTCTCTAAGGACCTCAACTAATTACATCTCCAACCACCCTATTTCCAAAGAAGTTCACACTCGCAAGTACTGGGGGTAAGGACTTCAACATATCTTTTTAGAGGACACAGTTCAACCCATAACAGTCTGTGTGAGGAGTGGTCTTTTGGCATTACCTAAAGCCAGAGATCTGTGGTTTATAACCAAAAAGTCCTTCTAACATAGGACTCATACAACTCTAAGAGGCATCCAAACTAGCGTGAAGAAACGAGTGTCACACCATCCCTTCCTCTGGCTCATCCCCTCCTTACCTAAGACTCTTGGCTTCCAGAAGCAGTGTGGAAAACTTTATACGATTGCCCAAGAGCAGTTTTATCTCCTGTGAACCAAAGACATTTCACAGAAGCGGGTCGGTACAACTTTGAATAACAAGTGGTGTGCCTGCCGTGGAAGGCCGGCACAGGGCGTTCCCTACAACCGAGGAAGAGTCTTCTTTTAAAAAGTGTTCTTTCCAAGCATTATGCTGAGCGAAATAAGCCAGGCGGTGAAAGACAAATATCATATGATCTCACCATTAACAGGAATCTAAACAAACCAAACAAGCAAGCAAAATACAACCAATGACACTCAAATATGGAACAGGCTGTCAGGGCCCAGAGGGGAGAGGGGAGAGAATCATAGGGGAAAAGGGAATGGACTCACATGAACAAGTATAAAAGACACATGGACAATAACTAAGGGTGGGGGGTGGAAAGGGGAGGGAGGCGGGGAGCATGGGGTGGGGGGCGGGCAGGGTTGGGATTATAAGACAGAAACCTGTACTTGAACAAGAATTAAATAAAAATTATATTTAAAAATAAAAAATAAAAAGTGTTCTTTCCAGACAGCAGAAAATTCAGGGTGGCAGTGGTTGCTTTAATTTGTGAAAATGTAGCTTTTAAATAACAATTTTTGTTCAATTTGCAGGTTTGCTGATGTGCCGGATTAGTCACGCGTCCTCCCAGTCCCTGTCCCTGCCCTGCTTTCTGGATATTGCTACTCTTAATATGCAGAACCTGTCACCAATGGCGCTCCCTCATCTAACCTAACCCACCCAAAGCATTCCGACTTTGCAGAGCTGGGACAGCCTCTCCTTTGTGGTGCCTGTGACACTGTGACACCCTGACCAGGCAGAATTGTTTGATTTTGCCTTTGCTGTGGTGGCAGAGGCAAGGGGTGACAATTACAGTGTCAACTTGACTCACTTATTCCGACATGCCGACCTTGTGCAAGTTGGTGAAAATTTCTAATTAGATAGTTTTCATGTTATTTACTTGTTTTTAAATGAAAAATACTTTATGCAGTTAGAAAATCTGTGAGTACAGGGTGACATTATGTGGAAAGCACGCCATAATCACACCTGCAGTAGATGCAGTCTCCGGCCTCAAACCTTGTGTAGCCACTGCCCTGCCCACCGCTCAGGCCCGGTGCCTGCTCCCTCCAGTCTCTGCCCTGAGTCGGGGGTAGGTGTGCACAGAAAGCCAAACAAAAGATTCCACTGGATTTCTGAATGAATTTTCAAAACTTGAAACAGAAGCAACATTCTGAAGAGCAAAGTGATTCTGGATTTCAAGAGCCCAGCTGTGGAGGAAGATTTTTTGAGTTCTGAAAGTTTGGCTTTCAATATCAATAGCAGCCAAAGTTGCAGGAAGGAGCAAAATGAGGACCCCAGTGATGCAGCCCAGTGGAGACCCGACACAAGGAACCCTTCACGAATATAGGGAGAGAGAGACATCGTGTTTTAGAGCAGGACCTGGACTTCACACTTTAGGGGCCCTGTCTGACCCTCCTCTAGTTCCATCACTTCCCATGGATGGAGAAATCTGCAGGGTGAAGGGGGCATGGCAAGCTCAACCTGAGCTGTGCCTGTCCTTCTGGGCCACAATACCTGAAAGCCTGGATCACCTGCCCCAAGCACCCTGAGCCTGTTTCAAGGGACTGTGTGATTCAACTCCCAGGGTCTGTTTTCTCGGGCTGATGGCGCTGCTGGTGTGCACACCCGAGCCCCCATAAGGCAGCCATGGGGAGCAGTCCCGAGAGGAGTGGGGTGTGCTCTGTGTGCTGGGGATATCCTCACATGTGCCCCCAGGCTCCTCAAGGGGCAGGACTGAGCCAGAGGGGGTGAGTGACGGGGCATCAGGCTCAAGAGGAGCTGGCTGAGGCCCTGACAACTTTTAGGGATGGGCCTGTTTCTGGGATCTTCTGCTTGTTTTATCTTTTCTTTCTTTTTTTAAAAAGATTTTCTTTTTAGAGAGAGAGGGGGAGAAAGGGAGAAAGAGAGGGAGAGGAACATTGGTGTCAGAGAGAAACATTGATCAGTTGCCTCTCAAACGCCCCCAACCAGGGACCAAACCTGCAACCCACGTATGTACCCTGACCAGGAGTCACTGTCGGCCTTTCACTTTACAGGAGGACACTCCAGCCAGCTGAGCCACACCAGCCAAGGCTCCTTTTTTTTCTTTTAAAGGTTTATTTTATTCTCATTTGAGACAGAGGGGAAGGGCAAGAGGGAGAGAATCATCAATATGAGAAACACCTGCCTCCTGTTTGGGCCCCAGTGGAGGATCGAGCCCCCAACCTGGGAGCGTGTTCTGACTGAGAATTGAACTGGTGACCTTTCAGTTACAGATGGCACTGCAACCAACTGAGTCACTCCGGCCGGGACGTCTTCTTATCTTTTCTAAACCCCGCTTCATTCTCACTGTCCGAACACTTCAGGTCTTCATAATTCGTTAGCATCCTTGGGCCAAAGTGGTCTCTGAGGCTGTTGGAGCTGAGATGGAGGCAGAGTGGGGTGGCCAGGGCAGGTGTTCAGGCCCCTGTGGGAGGGCCCAGAGATGAATGCTGGAGGTGGGTCTAGAACTGGTTCTGAGGTGGGAAATGAGATCAGGTGGAGACTGAGCCTGGGTGTTTGGACTAGAAATAGGGATGGGGCTGGGCTTGCAGCTGAGGTTGAAACTGGGATCAGGATTGGGATTGGATTCAAGATTGGCATGGGGTTGGGGCTGAAGTTAGACTGAATATAGGGGGAGGATTAGGTTTTGTGTTTGAAGCCAAAAGTGACATTAGGTCTCAAGCTAACATTGCTGAGAGAATTCATGTTGGGCCTGGGACTGAGTTTGGGGCTGGGGGTGGGGACAGGACTGGGTTGGAGTTGCATTTGGGACTGAGCTTGAATTTATGGGTGAATTTAGAGCTAAGGTTGGAACGAAATTTGGTCTGGGGGCTGGAGCTGAGTCTGAAGCAGCAGATGGAGCTGCCATTGCGCCGATTTGGGGCTGTCTAACCCAGTCTACGGGTCAGTAGAGAGAGAGAGTTGTAATCTTCTCTACTTAGGAATTCAGTCTATGGCCTATACTCCCATTTATTTCCACCTAAAACACAAAGACACCCTCTCTTCCATTCCCTCATATCCTCCTGCCTCCTCAGTCCAGTTACCTGCAAAAAGTTGGGGGGAATAATTCCTGGATTCCTCAGGCAAGGCAGGACCCAGGGTCAGGAGATTCTGTATGGAGGGCTGTAAACTCAGATTCCACAAAAGCAACTGGGTCCTTCCTGCCTATGTGTGGAGGCACCCAGCATCCTGTACCATGAGATCTCCCTGCCCCTGACTGTGGACAGTGAAATCAGAAAAGGCTGAAACACAGAAAAAAGGTTATGTTAACAGTGGGGCATGTGGGGCATGAAGTTTATATAGGTGGCAGTGGGGGATGAACCCCACTTAGCACCCCTCCTCCAGGGTGCATTTCCTCTCCTTTGCCTTTCTTTCCAGTTCCCCAGCTTCCTCATTTTATAGTTTGTGTGGGGAACAGGATCATAAGGGATCAAGGGTAAAGTTTGTTTTTTCTTTATGCCATAGGCTTTTTCACTTCCTGCCTCTGAATTCCCCTAAATTGTTGACATCTTCAGATATTTTTGACTCAGTTCCAGAGGAACCCACTCCTCTTGCCCAATGCAAACCTGGGCTTCTAGAATCTGCACCCTGATCCAGCTTCATTAGGTGACTCAGCATCACAGGGCCCAGCTCTGGCCTTTCCTCCATTCAGAAGTAAAAATCAACTGAGGACTCAAGACCATGAGGAAGGAGGAGAGAGGGTGACAGAGAAGAGGATTTCTTACCTGGACCAGGAGGGGAGAAGCCAGGGATAGGAGCAAACTTTTACTGCATATCACATCTCTAATTGGGAGTGAGCCAAATACTTGTGGTCCATTAACCATTCAATTCCAACAAGAATCTAGAGAGGCATTTTTGGTGATGTTAGTTCATTGAGCGGTATGCTCAAACCCTCATAAAGGGGACAGACAGCCAGGAGTCAAGTACAGTGCTGCCCACCATCCTGTCCTGGGCTCTCTACTCACATGCTGTCTTCACAAAAGGGATTCTGTTCCCACCAGAACCCTGTAAATCCCACTAAGAGGGCTTCCTTGATACCATCCCTTTCAACAGGAGGGAACTTCAGTGTCTTGAAAAGTGAAGAAGGAAAGCAAATGCGTTGTAGCTTACATATTTCACATTAATAGGATTATCTGCACTTCACCTTTTTATTTTATTTTTTAACTTAATCTTTTTTGTATATTTTATTGATTATACCATTACAGTTGTTCTATTCCCCCCTTCATTCCCCTCCACCTGCACCCGCACACTCCCTCCCCCACCATTCTCCCCCCCTTAGTTTATAACCACGTGTCTCAAGTTCTTTAGATTCTATATTTCCCCCACTATTCTCGCCCTCCCCCCTATCTATTTTCTACCTACCATCTATGCTATTTTCTGTGCCTTCTCCCCCCTTCTCCTCCTCCCACCCCCCTGTTTCTAACCCTCCATGTGTTCTTCATTTCTATGGTTCCACTCCTGATCTAGCTGTCCTCTTGGTTTGCTTTTGTTTTAGGTGTGGTTGTTAATACCTGTGTGTTTGCTGTCCTTTCACTGTTAATATTATTCATCATCTTTTCCTTATATAAGTCCCTTTAGCATTTCATATAATAAGGGCTTGGTGATGATGAACTCCTTGAACTTGACCTTATCTGAGAAGCACTTTATCTGTCCTTCCATTCTAAATGAAAGTTTTGCTGGATAAAGCAATCTTGGCTGTAGGTCTTTGGATTTCATGACTTGGAATACTTCTTTCCAGCCCCTTCTTGCCTGTAAGGTCTCTTTTGAGGAATCCGCTGACAGTCTGATGGGTACTCCTTTGTAGGTGACTGTCCCCTTATCTCTTGCTGCTTCTAGGATTCTCTCCTTCATTTTAGTCTTGGCTAATGTAATGATGATGTGCCTTGGTGTGTTCCTTCTTGGGTCCAACTTCTTTGGGACTCTCTGAGCTTCCTGGACTTCCTGGAAGTCTATGTTCTTTGCCAGACTGGGGAAGTTCTCCTTTATTATTTGTTCAAATAAGTGTTCCACTCGTGGCTGTTTCTTTCCCCCTTCTGGTACCCCTATAATCCAGATGTTGGAACATTTAAAGATGTCCTGGAGGTTCCTAAGCCTCTCCTCATTTTTTGAATTCTCATTTCTTCATTCCTTTCTGGTTGGATGTTTCGTTCTTCCTTCTGGTCCACTCCCTTGATTTGAGTCCCAGTTTCCTTTCCATCGCTATTGGTTTCCTGGACATCTCCCTTCATTTCAATTAGTTTAGCCTTCATATGTTCCTCTAATTTGTGACTGTACTCTATGAATTCTGTGAGCATCCTGATAAATAGTGTCTTAAATTGAGCTTCTGAGAGGCTGGCAATTTCTCGGTCGCTTAGAGTTATTGGCTCTGGGACTTTGAGTTCCTCTTGCGCCATCTTTTGGGCTGTTCCTGTTAAGTAGCAGGATCAGAGCCCTAGGTTTTCACCAGAGCAGGGCAACTCAGTCGCTTGGTTGTGACGTTGTATGTGGGGGCGGGGTCAAAGAGGGACAATGGCTTCCCTCTGCCGCCTGCTGCCGCGACCCCCACCGGCACCGCAGCCACCACTGCCACCAGGCCCACGCATTTCGTTCCACTGCACTCGAGTGTGCCACCGCTGTCGGCCCTCCACCACTGGGTTCGTCCCCTGGGGCCTGCGTGGTCCGTCTCACTGTGCGTGAATGTGCAACCCGGGTTAGTCTGCCCCACACCCCGACTGGTTCCGGGCTGCCTGCGCACCTAGGTCGGGGGATCTGTCCTGCCCGACCCTGCTCCCCTGCTGGTTCCGCCTCTCTTACCGTCCCCGTTGAACAGTTCGTAGCTGTCGGACTTCCGTATAATTCTGTGTTCTGGTCTTTGGGTGTGTTCTAGTTCTCCAAAACTTGTTGTAGTCAAACTTGGTTGTGGGAGAAGGCACAGTGTTTCCACCTATGCCTCCATCTTGGCGGAAGTCCTATTTTTTAACTTAATCTTTATAGTATTTTTTCATTACCATTTAGTCCCTTTGTACTCCCTGCCTCCATACCTCACCTTTTAAAAACTATTTTACTTTTAGAGAGAGGAGAAGGGAGGGAGAAAGACAGGCAGAGAAACATCGATGTGAGAGTGAATGCATCACAACCAGAACCAAACCAGTGAACCACAAACCAGGCATGTGGCCTGAGTGGGAATTGAACTGGCAGTCTTTCACTTTGCTGGATGACCATCCAGCCAAGCCACACAGGTCAGGGCTGCACCTTGCCTTTTAAAAAAATTATTATTTAGAAGATGTTCTTTTTTGTGTGTTTAGAGAGAAGGGAGGGAGAAAGAGAGGAGAGAAATATTTATGTGCAGGAGATACATTGATGGGTTGCCTCTCACATGCCCCTAGCTGGGGACATGATCCCCTAACCCAGGCATGTGCCCTGATCAGAAATTGAACTGGTGACCTTTGGGTTCATAGGCTGGCACTCAATCTACTGAGCCACACCAGCCAGGGTGCACCTTGCCTTTTTTAAATGAACAATGTTACATAAACATCCCTCCATATCAGAAATAAAGATAGGAGGGGTGGGATCAAGGGTGGGAAGTGGGGATGACTGGGGTTGGGGAGCATGGTAGGGACAAAATAGAGACAACTGTACTTGAACAACAATAAAAAATGTGGAAAAGATAAAGGTACATTCCACTCATTTTAGTGTCTGTACAGTGTCTTATTTGTTCTCTCTTGGGCAGGGAAATGACTGTTGTGTTCAGGGAAAAACAAGGAGGCTGGTGTGGCTGGAGTCGATTGAGCAGGGGTAAAAGAGCAGCAATTGAGTTGGGAAGGTCCAGGGGTGTAAGGTAACTGGGCATTGAGGGCCACTGGAAAGGACTAGCTTCTTTTTTTTTTTAAAGATTTTTTATTTATTTATCTTTAGAGGGGCAGGGAAGGAAAGAAGGAGAGAAATATCAGTGTATGGTTGCCTCTCATGAGTCCCCTACTGGGAACTGGCCTGCAACCCAGGCATGTGCCCTGACTGGGAATTGAACCTCGATTGTGTGGTTTGCAGGCCCATGCTCAATCCACTGAGCTACACCAGCCAGGGCTAGGACTAGCTTCTAATCTCAGTCCAACAGGAAATGATAGAAAGCTTTGACCCAGGACTCCCACGATGAGCTCACACTATAACAGGATCATTCTGCCTGCTGGGTTGTGTGTGACTCATAGAAAGGGTGGCAAGGATGACAGCATCCAGGCAGGGCCATTGCAATATTCCAGGTGAGATGCCATGATGGCTTGGCCAGGGTCATGAAGGTGGGTTGAGAAAAAGTGTTCATATTTGGACATGTTTTTAAGGTAACACTGCCAGGATTTGCTGATGGACTGAGTGAAGGGTTTGAGAGAATGACAGAGTCAAGGATAATGTCATGTTTGGGGCTTGAGAAACTAGAAGGATGGGGTCCGGTTAAATGAGATAAGGAAGATTGTGAGAGAAGCTGGTTCTGTGGGTAGAATGGGGATGTAAGTCTTGTATTGGGCATGTCATGTCTGAACAACCTGTTGACTTTCCAATGGAGATTTATTCTCCCTCCCACCTGAATTCTTTGGAGGACAATGATTTCTTAAAAAAGGTTTAGTCAGTCCCGGCAAGATACAGATGGCAGTACAGAGAAATTTAACTGAAAAGAGTTTAACGAAGGGACATTTATAGAATATGAGCACCCACCAAAGGTGGGTGAAGCCTTCTGTGACTGGGAGCAGCAATGCTGCTACCATGTCTGGGAGGAAGGCAGAGGAGGAAGGGCCATGATACTGGAGCCCTGAGCGGCCCTGGAGCATGGAAGAAGGCCACCTAGAAGGAGCATTAAACGCAGTTCCACCAGAGCCATGAAAACTAGACAAGAGCAAGAGAACCAGTACATAGCAGTGCTCTTTTCCTGTCCTCTGAGCTCCTACCAGTGCCCACCTTCCACTGGAAGGACCCAAAAGGAGGTCCTTCCTGTGGCAAGGGGGTTGTCCTGATGCAGTTCATAGCAATCAGCATCCTGGAGCACAGCAGGGCAGAAGAGACTGGAGAGTGTTTCTGGACAGAGACCTAAAGAATAACCAGCACACTTCCATTTTCACCACTCAGCATTTATTCTTGTTCTTCACTTGGCTGAAGAAATTCATGTCCTCAACACAGGGTAAAAACATACATGGTTTATGTGTCATTAAGTGATGCTGATTAATCAGTCACACTCTCAGCTAAGATCTTAATGTAATGCTAGTCTTGACAAGTACATTTCATATGGGTTAGCAGGGGGGCAGGGAGATTTAATTAACATGAACTACAGTTCTACTGTCTGTTTCAGTAACTGGATGTGAGTCATAAAATGGTATCCATAGTTTCTTTCCTCCACCCACTTTCCATGGTCCCTTTATCCTCTGCTGGAAGCTCAATTTAGCAGGGTTGTTTTTCACTTGGTGGGCTGACCAAACTTTCATCCTCACTCAATGCAAGCCCTTACAGTTCCTATCTTGCCTGGGTTGCCACTATTTGCCACTTACCATTATTTCTGGTCGTAGAGTACTAAAGCCACTCCAGTAACTCCTCTGGGTTTCAGATATAGTCCTCCCTGCCCCAGAATGTAACAATCCCCTGCCATTTTCCCCTTGGTCATTGGGATCAATCTCTTTCTCCAGAAGAACTGTCTCCTCTGCCTGCTGTTGGTTCAGTGGCAAAAGGAGCCTAAATGAATGGGAATTTTTCTTAGATATCAATTTTATGGAACAATGACTATGACCTCATAGAAACATTTTTTTCTTGAGCACTATGCTCCCCAAACTAACTGAACCTGAGATTGCAAGACAGGAAGCAAAAAATCTGTAAGTGGAGTACTAGGTAGATTAGTGAGAGGAAACACTCCCACCTCCAGCCTTGGATCCCAGACTTTGCATTGTCTCCAAAAGAGATGGCATCATATATCATCTCGTGAGGGGCAGTGCAAGTGTGGCAACTTAGCTTTAACACTCGAAGGGCAGTCTGTCAGTCATAAACTCTGCCGACACCTAAGACCACTGAGTGTTGGCAGAGTTTATGGCACTGCTCCAGCATGCCTGTGACTGACAGATATCAAGGGTGCTTGCTTGCTCTCTCCTCCTGGTCTGGTGAAATTAGTATAATGTTATTAATATATAATCATACCACGTATTTTGTGCAACAGCAAGGTGTTACAAGTCCCAGATGTCCTCCAGACTACATCATGATAAAGAACAGTATAGTCAGCATAGAGCTGACATAGCCCATCTATTGTGATGGAGAACAGTAGCTTTGACATAGGTAAGACAAGGAATGTGCACTGCTGTGCTTTTCCATGAAGGCAAATTGTTTCTCATTATCTTTGTTAAAACACCTGAGTCTTAGGTACCAGTGAATGTGTCAAATTGTTTCAGTAAAGATCATTCATCTTGAGCCTTATTTACAATTGTATCATATCTTAGTGAAGTTTTATAATTGTCCTCAGACACAATTTCCCTAGATTTTGGTAGTCTAATACCACATGGCTCTAGATTGGCTGGCCACACCACAGGAAGCTCATTACATTCATTGCTACTTCATGTCCACCTATTTATTTTATTTATTTGTTCATTTTTTGCCACCCAGCCTCTGGCCACCCTGCTTTTGCTTTTGCATTAGAATTTAGCACTAATAAACTTTGCTTACATGCTAGTAGGCTTGCTGATCTGTAATTCTTTACTGCGTCGACAAGAAGAATAGAGTTTCTGGGAGTTCTACTGTAATACTTTTAATTTTTATATAGTAAATGTTTACCTTCAAATACAGTAAAAGTGTTTACTAACTTTTTAAGGCACATGTATTCAAAGGAGTTAAGAAAAATAATTTACATTTATTTAAATATTCAGGACAAGATACATTTTTATTCAAACTAGGAGAGGCATTGTAACATAATAACTCATTCACATTCCACAAATCGTTATGTTACTTAGAATTTTTAAAAATGTATTTATGGCCCTGACTGGTGTAGCTCAGTGGATTGAGCACGAGCCTGTGAACCAAAGGATCATGGTTCGATTCCCAGTCAGGGCACATGCCTAGGTTGCAGGCCAGTTCCCAGGAGGGGATGCACGAGAGGCAACCATACATTGATATTTCTCTCCCTGTCTTCTTCCCTTCCCCTCTAAAGATAAATAAATAAAATCTTTAAAAAATGTATTTATGTAGGTGTAATAGGTATGTGTGGTTGTAGGTGGGAATATGTGTATACAAATATATAGATGTAGGTTATAGTGGTTTAAAATATAATCTCATTTCAAGCCCTATTTTTTAAATACTAGTCACAGAGTTCTCCAGCTGCTCAGCTTTTAGAAAGTTATTTTTTTTTAGATTTCATTTTTGTTATCTGTGAAGTGGAAGTATTAATATCTAAAACAGAATTTTGTGAAAATTAGTCTTATGGAAAGTTCTTTACTAGCACTGGTCACATAAGTTCATAGTATAATCAGGCATATAATTATAGCAGACAAACAGTTTAGAAACTATTAGTTTCCTACGATGCTATAAAAACTATCGTGTGTTCAGCATCTTACAGGAACACAAACTTACTACCTTTTAGTTCTTTACTTCAGAAGCCTTAGATAGGAGTTACTGGGCTAACATACAGAGCAACTTTCTGTAGTCTGTAGGGTAGAGTAGGTTTGCTCACTTGAGTTGTTGGCAGAATTCAGTTTCTTGCTGCTATCAGATTCAGGTCCCATTTCCTCATGAGCTGAGGGCTTCTCTTTGCTTTGAGAAGCTGCCAACATTCCTCAGTCCCCCCATTTTCAAAGGCAGCAGCCATAGACTGGGTTTCTCTCACACTGAATCTCTCCTGCCTCTTCTGCTTCCTCTCCCCTAACATTGACCCATTTAAATGAACCAGGACAAGTCAGCCTTTTACAGTGATCACGGAAAATGTTTTGAGATTATTTATGATTACAAGGGGACTTTTAGAAAAAAATATCCAAAACATAAAGATAGGCAAAACACAGAATGTATTTTGTACAATTGTCTAAGAGACAATGTACTATTGTCTAAGAGACACACTCAAGAATCATCTAATTCTTTAGGGGAAATATGCTTTTATTTAGCTTATATGTAATATCGATTAGCATATGATAAAACTCTATAATAAAGCTGAGAGCAAGGCAAATTATTCTTGTCCAGTAGCAATGCAAATAACTTCCTTTAGGCAGGAAAAAATACGCAAAAATTACAGGCTTATTGCCCAATAGAGTAAGTAAGTTTTGCATCTAATTTAGGAATAGTATTCCAGTAATCTTTCTTTCTACTTCTAACAATATTTCTGTTTATGATATATTCCCCTTTATTGGCTCTACCATGCTATTGACTTCCTCATTAATGAGTTAAGTGCATTTTAACTGACTTTCAATATATAATGTGTAAGTTGGAATACATACATGCAGGAAAACATGCAATAAAATGTTTTGACATAATTTTCTCTGATCTTTGGCACTATAATGACATATTTAAATGCAATAAGCTAGTATTTAAGCAAAATTTATAGAACTAACAAAACAATTTTCAACATGCCTGAATTAAAGTCATTACAAAATATTAGTTATTTTATATCAAGGCTCTCATTCTCTGACATTGACCTCCTTAAGGTCCATGAGACCTAGTTAGGGATCCACAAGGTCAAAATTACTCTTCCAATAATGCTAACAATTTAGAGTGCCTCCCATGATTCTGGGAGGGACTAAGTGGTTAATTTTCAGCATGTGTCTGGCACAATCCCATCATAAATTTGATGCTCAATAAATTTTGTTCCTATCCCCAGCTCATCCCCTCCCAATGTGGCCATGAACCCTACTCTCCTTCTCCTCTTTCCTCCCTCGGACAGGGTAAGGGAAGCTAGGCCAGAGCAGGAGGAGTGTGATGGCTGAAGCTTGAGAGGAAGGTCAGATGCCAAAGACTCGGGACAAGACTGAATAAGGGCAGATCTGCATGTTCAGTGGTGGAGATGCCAACAATTCCAGGAAATTCAGATGTAGGAAGTGAAAGGGGGTGTGGGACAGAGAAGAACAAACAGACTATACCTCTGATCCCTTCTGATCCAGACACATCTACCAAGTAATAAAAATGAGGAAGTCAGGAAAACTGAAAAGAAGTGAAAAGAGGAGACACACCCTGGAGGAGGAGATGGAAGCTGGCCCCATATATACCACCTTCGCACACACAGTCACTGCCTGTGTTTTGATTGTTATTTACTGCCCAAAGTCAAGGACACAAGAGATCCCAGATTATAGACTCCTGAGCTCTCAGACACAGGGACCTGCAGGACTCCAGGCACTCACGTGACTCCTCCCTTGGTCACCTCTACTCCAATCTCCAGAATTTCATTTTATCCAACTCTACTCATTGCTGCCCAACAAAACCAAGCATCACAGCCTCCAGACTTTGCACAGGTAACTGGGCTGGGGATGCAGGTGAGACCAAGGAGACAGGGAGGGAGTCAGAGAAAGCAGAAGAGGGGACTGTGGGTCTCAAGTGGAATGAATAGGAAGAGATACAACAAGGCAGCTGGGAGGTTTAATGACCAAGTGGAGATTCTACTCACTTAACTGGATTTGGCTTTAAGTATGGCAGCCAAACCTCAGTCACAAACTGAGACAACACTCAGCTCCATCTCCAGCCCATTTCCAGCCCTATCCTCATCCCCCAGCCAGGCCACACCACTAATTCTAATACTAACCCCAGTTTGTCCTTTAACTCCCACCCAGAGCTTCAACCCCAGAGTCAATTTGAATCTTAATGCCAGCCCCAACCCAAAGTTGACCCTCCAGCCTGCTCTATTTCCAGCTTCAGGGCCAAGTTAGGCCAGGATCTATCCATGGTATTAACATGAGTATTGACCCCAGTCCTAGGAGGAAATGCAACCTCAATTGTAGCCCCAATGATAGCCCCATCCTACTAATAAATTTAGCTTCAACTTCACTTCTACCTTCACCAACACTTAACCCTACCCTGGCCCAAAGATCAGTCCTGACCTCACTTCTGACCTCAGCTGCAAACCCAGGCTCAATCCCATTTCTAGTCTTACTGGCTCATCCTCAACCTGAACTTCTCTTATCTCAACTCCAGCCCTGACCTCAGCTTCAAGCTAGTCCCAGCCTCCCCAGTCCCCCCAAATTCAGCCCCAGCTTGTCCCTGGCCCTGCCTCCATTTCATCTCTGACAGCCTTGGAGTTGGACTAACCATGTCAATGATGTATGAAAACCTCCAGTCCTTGGAGAGTGAGAAGAAAAGCCAGGGGATTACAAATGGTAAGAAAAAAGGAGAAAAGGTATCTCCCAAAATACCCTCATAATATGATTAGAAGGACCTGTTGTCATAGCACATCTTCACAGCATGTGCACTGCTGGGGTCCCCACTCTCAGGGGTTAGGGTTCCCATAAGAAGAAAATTCAAGGTCCTCAAAAAGATAGGATTGGGGGAGCACAGTAGGACTTATGGCTCATTCTCTTGTGGAGGACTGAGCGTTTGCACTGGAGGAGTGAATAGTCATGTTTGAAAAAGAAACATTTGATAACTGACAATACAGATAAGCATGAGTCTTCTGAGGGCCTGGCTGCCCCAACTCCCTGTGTCTGCTGCCCCCCCCCCCACCCCTGATGATAAGACATTACATATCACCATCAGGTGCCACAAGGCAGGTGAGGGCCCATGTGACTGAGGACTGTGCTGGTCCATGAGTGGTCAGAGGCCTGGGCATCCCCTACACCACAGCCTCCTCCAGCTTTCCCTGTATCAGCATTCCTCCCTGCCTGGTCCCTGGGGCCTCGCCTCCTCCCCTGTCTCGGTCCTCCTTGTCCTAAAGTCCTCTCCTCTTGCAGGGCTGCCTGTGCCCCAGGTCCTCCTGCAGCATCTCTGCTCTGGACCCCGCCGCTTCCTGCTCTTCCTGGGCCTCAGCCTCCTCCTGCTGGTCGGCATCTGTGTGGTTGGATCCAAAAGTGAGGGTCACAGGGTGGGCAGTAGTGGGGACAATAATGGGGTTTAGTGATGTGGACACTGATGATGATCATGGTGGATAAAGACGGCTGCTGGTTCAGTTCCTTGTTTCTGAGTAATGCAGTCAAATTACCTAAACTCTCTCAGCCTTACTTTTCTCATCTGTAAGCTTGGACAAAACAGTGCCTGTCCCTTTGGGATGAGCAGCAGCGAGGACCCAATGAAACAATGCATATCAAGTGCCCAACTTGATGCCAGTACAGGAAGCACCTGATGACTCTTAGCACTCAGTGTGCTGTCTGCCCAATCAGGTTCCAAGATTCAGAGGGACCTGGAGACTCTGAGAGCAACTTACAGCAACTTCACTACAGACACTGAGGCTGAGGTCCAGGCACTGCATGCCCAGGGTGAGTCTGGCTGAAAAGGGCTCTGGACTGGGATGACAGGTTGTGGAGGGTGGAAGGTGAATCCTGAGCACTGAGTCCTCATGTCCTCCAGGTGGCCTCTTGCAAGAAATGATAACATCTCTGAAAGCAGAGGTGGAAAACCAGGGGCAGCAGCTGCAAGCAGGTGAGAGACCTCCCAGGAGTATGTGTGCAAGGGTGGGGTGGGGCAGGGCTCTCAGGAAACAGGTTGGATGGGAGCAGCCTGGAGTGCTGAGAGCCCTCCTTTCCAGCCCACAGCTTGAATGACAAGGTGTTCTCTTTGGAGAGCAAGCTGGAGAAAGAGCAGCAGGAACTCAAAGCAGGTCAGGCCTCTCTCCCCTCCACTGGGCCTGATGTGGTGGGAGGACAGTTAGGGTCCAGGGCTGAACCCCCTGGAGTGTCCCACTGCCCTTCTGTGTGTGTCCCAGGCTATTCTGATATGGTCATGCGAGTCCAGGAGCTGGCCAGAGACCTGAACTCCCTGAGTTGCCAGATGGCTATGCTCAAGAGCAATGGTGAGTGGAGTGTGGGGAGTGCCTAGTCCCATCTCCTGCCCTTGTCCCACTGGGCAGCATCTCAGACCCTCCCCACACCCACCCTTCAGACTCCCAGAAGACCTGCTGCCCCGTTAACTGGCTAGAGTATGAAAGCAGCTGCTATTGGTTCTCTGGTACTGGGAGGCCCTGGCAGGAGGCTGAGGAGTACTGCCAGATGGCCAATGCACACCTGGTGATCATCAACTCTAGACAGGAGCAGGTGAGGATTCTGGTGCTCCAGTCTAAGACATGGTCCCTTTAAGGAAATGGTTCTCAGTGGGGGCTGCATATTGGCATCAGCAAAGGAGTTTTAAAAACACTGTCATCTGAACCCTCCCTCACAGATTCATAGTCATGGGCCACATAATGACATTTCTGTCAATGACTAACCAAATTGTCTCATAAGATTGTAACAGAGCTGGAAATTCCTCTATAGTGAGCAGTAGCTGTGAAAATGTTGTAGTGCAGCGCATTATTCATGGGTTTGTGTTGATACTGGTGTAACATGCCTACTTCACTGCCCATCATTTACATATAAAATTCAGTACTTACAATTATGTACAATACAATCTACTTCAAAGTGATAATAATTACTGATTTATGTATTTATGTTACTATACTTTTTATCATTATTTTAGAATGTGCTTTTTCTACTTGTGAGAGCTGTGAAAGAGTATGCCATGTTTTGCTGGCAGCAGCTACATACATCTTGTGTTTTTGTCTCTTGAGTGCATCCTTTTCTCTAGTGTTTGACTTCATCTCCTGTGGTTTCATCCAGTGACATGCCCACATAGACTCATAGCCTAGGAGCAGCAGGCTGAAGCATATGGCCTGGGTTTGCTAAGTGCACTCTGTGATATTCACATAATTGCAATTCCCTGACCCTGTCCTTAAGCAGTGCATGGCAGTAATTGGCCTGTGCATTGGGATAAACATCCCAAATCCCCTCAACTGATTTAATATAAATGTAAAATTTAGAACATGTAATCCAAAGAGTTGGCTTGGATGGGGAGTGGTCATGGATGTCATTCCACTGTCCCAGGATTTTGTCCAGCAACATATAGGCTCCTCATACCCCTGGATGGGCCTCAGTGATCCTGAAGGAGTCTGGAAATGGGTGGATGGGACAGACTATGAGAGCAACTTCAAGTGAGTACACCTGCTTTCTGTGCCCTTCCTCCTTCAGCTCTGCTCTCAGAGAATCTTACCTATGACCCCTTCTTCCCAGTCCCGGATTCTTTTCCATCTGACCTTTCTAGCTTGCTCTTGCCCTCCCACCTCAGGAACTGGAAACCAGGCCAACCAGATGACTGGCATGGGCACGGGCTGGGTGGAGGTGAGGATTGTGCTCACTTCCACCCTGATGGCAGGTGGAATGACGACGTCTGCCAGAGGCCCTACAACTGGATCTGTGAGGGCAGTTTAGGCAAGCTTACATAGGAGTGTCTGAGAGCTGCTTCCTGTGGACCACTCAACCATGGAAATGGGAGGGATCGGGGAGAGGAATTCTTCCAAGACACCCCTAACAGAAGCCCTGGGAGATTGGAGTACTGCCATCATGTTCAAGTTTTTCCCCTCAACTTTCAAAAGACTGTATAGAGTTACTAAGATGTTTTTTAAAATTAAATTTCAGCTCTATTGAGGTATAACTGATATAAAAATTTTTAAGTTTCTTGAAACATACCTCATTTATATACATATACATTGTAAAAGATTCCCCATCTACTTAATTAACACATCCATAACACACAAATTTATCTTTTGTGTGTGCAAACACTCAAGTCTTACTCTCTGCAAATTTCAATTATACTATACAGTGTTATCAATTGTAGTCAACATGCTTTCCATTAGGTTCTCAGACTTTATTAATTTTATAACTGTAGTTTGTACTCAGTTACCAACATCTCTCTATTTTTTCCACTCCCAGACAACCACTTTTCTACTACTTCTATGAATTTAAGTTTTTTAGATTCATATATAAGTGATGCCATGCAGTATCTGTCTTTCTCAGTCTGGCTTACTTTATGTGGTGGAATGCCCTCAAAGTCCATCATGTCATAGCAAATGGCAGGATTTTTCTACCTCATGAACAAATAATAATCCATGTACATATGTACCACATCTTCTTTCTCTATTCATCCATTGATGAACACTTAGGTTACTCCCTTATCTTGGCTATTGTTAGTAATGCTGCAGTGAACATGGAGGTGCAGGTATTCCCTTGCTTTCCTGTTTTCATTTCCTTTGGCTACATATCCAGAAGTGGGATTGCTGGATCATATGGTAATTCTATTTTTAATTTATAAAGTAACCTTCATATTGTTTCCACAGTGCATGCACCAGTTTACATTCCCATCAGTAGTGTCTAAGGGTTCCCTGTCTCCATAGTTTCACAAACATAAGTTTTTTTAACTTAAAAAATTAACTTTATTAAGGTATAATTCTTACACAATAAAATGCACCCACTTAAAGAGTAGAGATGACTTTTGAAAAATATAAATACCTAGATAACTATGACTCAAACAAGGTATAGGACATTTCTAACCCCTCCTCCAAGTTTCCCAGTTCCCCTTTGCAGTCTAACCCACTTTCTTGTCACCAGGCAGCTAAGAGTCTGCTTTCTTCCACTAATGATTGTCTTTGCCTATTCTAGAATTTCATATAAATGAAATCATACAGTATATACTGTTTTGTGAAACCATATGCATTTCATGTTGACTGATTTCTAGCAACCATAGAGCAGAATACAGAAGCTGTGGTATAGTGAAAGGAACATTTTCTTTCATGTGCATTGAATTCCATTTTTTTCTGTCATTTAAAAGCCGTGTATACTTGGTGTGATAAGGAAAAGTGATTGCCTAATTTCTTTGAAGGTCCTAGAATTGTTGGGAAAGGTAAATAACATCCCCAGGTATATTCATTAGCTACTGCTGTATACTAAACTGCCTCAATGGTCAGTGGCTTAAAACAATATCCATTTATTATAGCTAATGCATCTATAGGTCAGCTGGGTGTTTTCTTTGTCTGGCCAGGCTTGGCTCATCTTAGCTGGGCTTGCTCATGTATTTGAAGTCAGCTGATGGGTTGGCAGGGAGCTGGCTGGTTTAGAACAGCCTCACTCCCGTGTCTGACATTTGTCTGACTCTGGGCTGGGACAATGGAATGGCTGGGTCATTTTTAGGTTAGCCTTGGCTTATTCACATAGTGTTTGGGCAGGGTTCAAAAAGAGTAACTAGAAAAATTCATGGAGTCTGGAGTCTTAGTTTTGGAACAAGCATCACTTCTGCTAAATCCTGTTGGCTAATGTAGATTACAAGGCAGCCCCAATTCAAGGAGGTGGGGAATAGACTCTACCTTTTGATGGGAGGAGCTATAAAGCCATATTGTGGAGAGAATGGATATAGGGAGTGGTGGAGATTGCTATGTTTTTCAATCAATCCAACATACCAGAGGAAGCATCTCAGCTGTAAATAACCCTCCCAGAACAAAGGGTTCTCATTAAGAGAGGCCAGGACCCACGCATTACTGTATCATTTGCACCATGCAGGTACCTGGCATATAGGAGGGTTTAAATTAGTGTTAATTAAAAATAAAGAGGGTGATGTTAGTAGGAAGGTATGAGAAGAACAAAATTGTCTCCCGGGAGGCAGCTCACCTTCACTTCTCCCTGCCTACCAGCATCGCATAACAATAATCAGACTGGGTACCTGGTGACTCACTGAGAACCTATCTCAGATAATTGTGTGCCACAAAAGGATCTTTCAGTGGCTGAGCCTAATAGGCAGCCATCATACTGAGGCAAGTAGAAGTAATCTTGGGTGCCTTGGACCTTTTGCTGACTTGCTCTTGAGCTCAGTGCCAGTAAAAGCCAGCTTTGATGCCCACCTTGGACCCTTCCAGACACATCCAGCCAAGCGGAAGCAGCCATAAACTGTGGATTGCTTTGTAGCTCCATATAGGTAGCCCAGGGCCAGACACAGTCAGCATCTGACATTGACTGCACTGGAGTACCTCCCAAGATGCTCCAGAACCAAGACACCCAGTGCTGGGCTTTATGTCATATCAGAACAGAACCAAATTAACTCCACAAGTAGCACATCTAAAGGGAGATTTACGCAGGCACCAGACACTGCTAAGGCAAATTCTGCTTTATGTGATCCTCACCCACACAACAGCTCATACATTGTGATTGGGATTGATCCTCACTGTTAGCCAGCCTAAAGGTCAAATACACACATGGAGGAGCCAACAATCAAGACTCAACTATGATAGGGAGGCTCACATAACCCACATAGGGAACATTTCTAGAGCACCTTGCTCAAGTGATAAGGGCGACTATGTGACTGAGCCCCGCAGGATACCTACTACGTAAGGCATCCCTAGCAAGACTAGGGGTCATAGCAGATTTACCTAATACACACACACACAAAAAAATACAGAGAGACAGCCAAAGTGGGAAGACAAGAAACATGCCCTGAATAAAAGAACAGGAGCAATCCTAAATGAAATGGAGGCAAGCGAACTACCAGATACAAAGCTCAAAACAATGGCTATAGGATGCTCAAGGAACTTAAGGGAAGAATGGATGAACTCAGTGAGAGCATAAAAAAAGAGATAGTAAGCATAAAAAGGGATGTATAGAAACAAAAAAGCAGGTAGAAATGAATATTATAATATCCAAAGTTAAAAATATACTAGAAGGAACCAACAGTAGATTAGATGAAGCAAAGGATAAAATTAGTAATTTGGAAGACAAGGTAGGAGGAGAGAGCCAATCAGAGCGGCAAAAAGAAAAAAGAATTTTAAAAAATTAGTATAGTCTAAGTGGCCCCTGGTATTAAATGAAACATAACAATGTGTACATTATAGGGGTACTAGAAAAAGACAGACAGCAAGGAATTGAGAACCCATTTGAAGAAATAATAACTGAAAACTTCCCTAACCTGGTGAAGGAAAAACACACACAAGTCCAAGAAGCACAGAGAGTCCAAAAAAGATGAACCCAAAGAGGCCCATGCCAAGACGCATCATAACTAAAATGCCAAAAGTTAAAGACAAAGAGAGAATCTTAAAAGTAGCAATAGAAAGACAGTAAGCCTAAGAGGGACATCCCATGAGACTGTCCGATAATTCCTCAACAGAAACATTTCAGGCCAGAAGGATTGGCATGAAATATTCCACATTATGAAAAGGAAGGACCTACAACCAAGACTACTCTATCCAGCAAGGCTATCATTTAAAATTGAGAGAAATAAAGAGCTTCCTAGAAAATAAAATGCTAAAGAAGTTTATTAATACCAGACCAGCATTACATGAAATGAAAAAGGGACTTCTTTAAGAAGAGAAAGAAAGTAAAGGAACACAATTATAAAGAATAAAACGGCAATAAATACATACCTATTAATAATTATTTTAATGGAGATCACACACAGGGTTATCAGTAAGGGAGTGGGAGGGGGAGAGATGGGGAAAGGTAGAGAGAATAAGTAGCATAAATAGTAGGTAGAAAGTAGACAGGGGGAGGTTAAGAATAGTATAGGAAATGTAGAAGCCAAAGAACTTACATGTATGACCCATGGATATGAACTAAAGGGGGGGATGTAGTCGAGAGGGGGTGTGCAGGACAGAGGGGGATAAAGAGGGAAAAATGGGACAACTGCAATAGCATAATCAATAAAATATATTATGAAAAGTAATCATTTTAAGTGTAAAAGGCTTAAATGCTCCAATCAAAATGTATTTGGTAGCTGAATGGAAAAGAAAACAAGACCCATACTTGTATGCTGTCTACAAGAGACCAACTGCAGAATGAAAGATACACACAGACTGAGAGTAAAGGGATGGAAAACGATATTTCATGCAAATGGAATGAAAAGAAAAAAAAAGCTGGGCTCTGTAGCAGAAAGAAAGAACTCCTACCTTTTGCAACAGCATGGATAGAAGTGGAGGGTGCTATGTTACATGAAATAAGACAGGCAGCAGAAGGCAAATACCGTATGATCTCATCTACAACAGGAACATAATGAACAAAACAAACAAACGAGTGAAATAGAACCAGAGGCATGGAAATAAGGAACAAATTGACAGGGACCAGAGGAGAGGGGGGAGAGGGGTAAGGGAGGAGAAAAGGGGAGGTGTCTAGTTAAAGAACAAGTACAAAGGATCCATGGGCATGGACGACAGGGTGCGGATTGACTGTGGGAATGGGGCAGGGGGTAATGGTGGGTGGGGCAGGGGAGGTGATGGGCAGGGTAGGGGAGAGCAATAGAGGAAAATTGGGATAACTACAATAGAACAACAATAAAAAATGATTACAGGTCATTAATATTAAAATTTTCTAGTTAAAAAAAGCTGGGGTAGCAATAATATCAGACAAAATAAACTTTAAAACTAAGGCTATAGTAGAGAAATAAAGACATTATGTAATGTAAAGGGGTCAATCAAACAAGAGGCTATAACTCTTGTAAGCATTTATGCACCCAACATAGGAGCACCCAAATATGTAAAGCAAATCTCAATAGGCATAAGGGACAGGTGGATAGTAACACAGTCATAGTAGGTAGTTTTAACACCCCATTGACATCATTGAATAGATCTCCCAGACAGAAAATCAAAAGGGAAACAACAGCTTTAAATGACTCACTAGACCAGGTGGATTTAATTGATATTTTCTGAGCATTTTACCCCAAATCAGCAGAACATATACTTTTTTCAAATGTGCATGGGATCTCTAGGGTAGGCCACATGTTAGGCCACAAGAAAAGTCTCAATAAGTTTAAGAAGGTTAAAATAGTTTCTAATTTCTCTTGAGACTTTCTCTTTGATTTCATGTTGCTTAATTTTTTGATTTTGGAGAATTTTAAATTACTTTCTTGTTATTGATTTCTGGCTTAACTCCATTACAATCTGAGAACTTGTGCTTTAAATTTCCACTTGTTTAAATGTGTTAAAAGTTTTTAATGAACCATGATATGGTATATGTTGGTGAAATTCCATGTCCTTGAAAATAAGATGCGTTCTGCTGGTGTTGGGTGGAGTGGTATATAAATGTCAACTAGAGAAATTATATATAAACATAATGCAATTTTTATCTTAATGCCAACAAACATTTTTTGGAACAAGATAAAATGACTTTAATATTTATATAGAAGAATAAAAGTCTAAATATGCATAAAATTTTGTTTAAGAAATTGTGAGAGATAACTTACTGTAAATCAGCTCAAATCAAATTAGTGTGATATTAGCACAAGAAGAGAAATTAATAAGTAAAATAGACTATACACTGATATAGTTAGTAACTATATATATATAGATATATACAGAAATATATAGATATAGTTAGGAACTCAACATGTGACAAAATTCTTATTTCACTCCATTGGGAGAAAACATAAAATATAATATAGCCCATAAATCAGTTATTCATTTGGAATAAAACAAAACCAGACTGTTATCTCATACCCTATATAGAAATAATAAACTTAAGATGAATTAATTATTTAAATATAAACACTGTCATTAAAAAATATTCAAGCAGACTTCCAGCCAAGATGGAAGCATAGGTAAAAACACTGTGCCTCCTCACACAACCAAAAGAAGGACAACAACAATTTAAAAACAAAAAACAACCAGAACTGACAGAAAGTCAAACTGTGTGGAAGTCTGACAACCAAGGGGTTAAAGAAGACACATTCAGAGAGTTGTAGGAAGATGGCCACAGAGTAGGACAAAGGATTTTGCTTCCCCCCACGCACTGGAGAAAAACCGGGCAGATTTGCAGAGGAGCACAGTGGATAGCCAACAGGGACCCAGCATATAGGAAGGCAGGACTCCAGAAATGGGAGCAGACTCTGAATGACCAGACGGTGAGGAGAGGAGACGACTGCAGGTCAACAAGGTCCCAGGGAACAGCTCAGAGGCTGCAGACCCTTCACCGGGCTGCACCAGGGCCTGGGTGGTCCACGTTGGTCTCTGGGAGCCTAGGGCTGGCAGCAAGGACCTTGGGAGAGAGGCAGTCACCAGCTCCCTCCTTACCCAGCCAGGTGCAGATTGAAAAACACCATGAGACATCTGTTTGCTTGGAGAGTCAGAGAGAGGAGTGGGCATTAGGAAGCACACCAGAGAGCTCTGATCACCCATGGAATCAGTCTGTGGTCGCCAGGGGAGAATTGAGAGTTGCCCACACGTTCCACCATAGCACTGGGAAAGGTTTGTGCCCAAGCCTGGGAGACCAGGGAAGCCTGGCTGGGAGCACATGCCCACACCCTAAGCCAGTACTGTAAATCCTGGGGAAAATTTGCTCTCAGTGGGGCCCTGGAGAGTGGCGCCAGTCTGCATCTTGGGAGCACATTGGAGAGATCAGCTGAGTTCACCGAGAAGGGAGGAAGGCCACACTAATCACCTTTCAGACTGCTGCAGCTAGTGTGACCAGAAGAAAAGGTTTGACCAGCTGGAAACCAACAAGAGGTTTTTGTTGTTGTTGTTGTTGTTGTTGTTTTAATAATCTTTTCTTTCTTTAACTTTATTATTGTTTCATCTTTCAATACTTTTACCCTCTCTCTTCTTTCTTGTTTTATTTCTTCTTCTTTTCTTTCCAAACCTACCACTTTTTCCTCCCATCTGCTGCCTTTCTTTTTCTTTTTTTTTGTTGCCCCCCCCTCCCCTGCAAGTGAGACAAAAGAATTGGAACGGCAAAAAGACCAGAGTTAGACTCAAAGAGGGGCATCCCAACAGTAGAGACAGAGACAAAATTAACTTTGCTATAACAGAAAAACAACAAGTTACTGCATATTTGTCTTTTTTTCATTATTTTTACATCTTTTATTTTAATAGTATCTCTGTACTCCTCCTCTTTCTGTATAGTCTTCTTTACCTTGGCTGAATATATTGTATCACTTGACAGGTTTCCTCTGTCCCCTCAATCATAGTACATTGCTAATTTACTGTCCTTTACTTCCCCTTGCCCAGTTAGCACACCATTGAAGGTCCAATACTTCCCAATCTTGGTATATCGTGGATTCTGTCATATGGTTGTTGCTCTAATATTATTGTAAATAATAGTTGTTACATACTATTGTAAATACTACACAGCACACCCCCCAGATCTTAGCTCACTTCATTGTTGCCTGAACTATAATATGGTAGTAGGTAACTCTATTTGCTCATACACTACACCTATTTACCATCCTTTATTATCACCTTACCTCAGAATCTGACCTCCCTCAACCTCATTCCTTTCTAGATCTAAATCACAAACCTTCCATCCCTAACAAGAGCCTTATCTTCCTTCCATCCTTTCTAAAAAGTGGCTAGTTGTGTTGAACATTACGGTTATCGCTGTGCATAGTCAGGGGATCACCTATCTCTTCTCTACCGGCTGCTACTGTAAATATCACAGAATACTCTCCTGCTGTCATAAACAGTTTGCCTTCCCCTCCAACTGATCACAAAAAAAAAGAGTAGGTGGAAACGGTGAACACCAGGATACCCAAAGGAAGAGGAAACCCAACAACAAAGAAACCACCAATAGATAACAACAGAAGAAGGTGAAGGAGGGAATAGAAACCACACAAACCTCAACCGAAGACCTAGCTGGAAATACAACTAAACAGCATAGAAACTACCCAGGGCAAACAACTGAACAAGAGCAAAAGAGAATCCTCAAAACCCTAAAAGCACAGAAGAACTAGCTTCAACGCAACCTGCCCTCACCAGCACAGCAAATTAAAATGGGTAGTGGACAGAGGGGCTATCAGTTCATCAGCTGGTGGGAAGGGACCACAAAAGAAAAAAAACCCCACAGAAACAACAAAAACCAAAAGACAAACTCAGAGCCAACATAAAGGACAGCCCAAGACCAGCGAGCTGGGGAACTCAAGGAGACTACACCACTGAATCTTACAGGTATTATACCACAGAAGTTCACACCATAAATCCAGGAAGCCAGAACAAACACATCTAAGAAGCTGAAGCTAACAAGAAGAGCCTCACAAACAATGGGAAGACAAAGAAACAACCCCCAAATGAAAGGAAAGAAGAAAACCTCAGAAAGAATGCTAGATGAAATAGAGGCAAGTCAGCTATCAGATATTGAATTCAAAGCACTGGTTATCAGGAAGTTCAAAGAGCTCACAATGAGCTACCTGAAACTACAGGATAGCTACAATGAACTCACTGCAAACTCTATCAACATGAAAAAGGAAATAGAAACTATCAGCAAGTGCCAAGAGGAAATGAAAAATACAATTTCAGAGCTGAAGAACACAGTGGAAGGAATCAAAAGCAAGATCGATGAGGCAGAAGATAGGATCAGTGAGTTGGAGGACAAAGTAGGAAAAAACTCACAGAAAGAGCAAGAAAAGGAAAAGAGGCTCAGAAAGAATGAAGAGGGATTAAGAGAAATGCAAGACAATATGAAACGTAATACTATCCGAATAATAGGGATACCAGAAGGAGAAGAAGAAGAACAAGGGATAGAAAACCTATTTGAAAAAGTAATGATGGAAAACTTCCCTCACTTGATGAGAGAAAAAGTCACACAAATCCAAGAATTACAGAGAGTCCCAATCAAGAGGAACCCAAAGATGCCCACTTAAAGACCCATCATCATTAAAATGGCAAAATATCAAGACAAAGAGAGAATCTTAAAGGCAGCAAGGGAGAAAAAGGAAGTAACGTACAAGGGAGCCCCAGTAAGGTTAGCTGCTGACTTCTCAATGGAAACACTCCAAGCAAGAAGAGAATGGTAAGAAATATTCCAAGTAATAAGAACCAGAGGCCTTCAACCAAGGCTACTTTATCCAGCAAGGCTCTCAATCAAGATAGAAGGCCAAATAAAGAGCTTCCAAGACAAAAGAAGTCTAAAAGAATACGCCTCCACCAAACCAGCTCTACAAGAAATACTAAAAGGTCTGCTTTAAGGAAAGGAAGGAAAAGAGAGAGACAATGAGAAGCACAGGTATAAAAATGTCAATGAATAAGTACCTATCATAATAACCTTAAACGTAAATGGATTAAATGCTCCAGTCAAAAGACATAGAATAGCTGAATGGATAAGAAAGCATGACCCACACATTTGCTGCCTACAAGAGACCCACCTCAGGACAAAAGACCTACACAGACTAAAAGTGAGGGGCTGGAAACAAATTTTTCAAGCAAACCGGCCTGGAAAAAAAAAGCTGGGGTAGCAATCCTCATATCAGACAAAATAGACTCCAAAAAAAGGGCCATAAAAAGAGACCCAGAAGGTCACTTCATAATACTCAAGGGAAGAATCCACCAAGAAGACATAAACATTGTAAATATATGTGCACCCAACATAGGAGCACCCAAATATATAAAGAAAATCTTAGAGGACTTCAAGAAAGATATTGACAGCAACACAATTGCAGTAGGGGATTTTAACACCCCACTGTCAAAAATAAACAGATCTTCCAAACAAAATATCAACAAAGATATTGTGGAATTGAACAACATCCTAGATGAAATGGACTTAACTGATATATATAGAGCTCTTCATCCAAAAGAAACTAAATACACATTCTTTTCAAATGCACATGGAACATTTTCAAAAATAGACCACATGATAGGTGGTCTATCTTTGGAAATGATAGACAAAATGATAGGCTTGTCACAAAACAAACCTCAACAAATTTAAGAAAATTTAAATTATCCCGAGCATTTTCTCCAATCACAAGGGACTGAAACTGGAAACTAACCCCAAGAGAAAAGACCCAAAACATTCAAAATCATGGAGCTTGAATAGCATGCTATTAAACAATGAATGGGTCAAGAATGAACTTAGGGAAGAAATCAAAAAGTTTCTGGAAACAAATTAAAACAAACTCATGACAACCAAAAACTTATGGGAGACAGCGAAGGCAGACCTGAGAGGGAAGTTCATAGCAATACAGGCGTACCTAAAAAAGATAGAAACATTTCAAACAAACAACCTAACACTACGCCTACAAGAACGTGAGGAACAACAACAAAGACAGCCAAGAGCAAGTAGAAGGAGGGAAATAACTAAGATCAGAGCAGAATTAAATGACATAGAGACTAAAAGCACAATTCTAAAAATCAATGAATCCAGGAGCTGGTTTTTTGAAAAGATAAACAAAATAGACAAACCTTTAAGTGGGCTCATCAAGAAAAAAAGAGAGAGAACCCAAATAAACACGATCAGAAATGAAAGAGGAGAGATTACAACTGACTCCACAGAAATACAAAGGATTGTAAGAAATTACTATGAAGAACTGTATGCCAAGAAATTTGAAAACAGGTGAAATGGACAAATTTCTAGAAAAATATAATCTCCCAAAACTCAATGAAGAAGAAGCAGAAAGTCTGAATAGACCAATAACAGCAGATGAAATTGAAGCAGTAATCAAAAATCTCCCATCACACAAAAGCCCTGGACCAGATGGTTTCACAGGAGAATTCTACAAAGCTTTTAAGGAAGAGCTACTCCTATTTTTCACAGGCTATTCCAAAAAAACCAAAATGATGGAAGACTCCAAAACTCTTTTTATGAAGCTAGCATCATCCTAATTCCAAAACCAGATAGAGGCACAACAAAGAAACAAAACTCCAGGCCAATATCACTGATGAACATAGACGCTAAAATCCTCAATAAAATATTGGCAAATCGCATCCAACAATACATCAAAAAGATCATACACCATGACCAAGTGGGATTCATCACAGGGGTGCAAGCATGGTTTAATATCCACAAATCTGTAAATGTAATACACCACATAAACAAAAGCAAAGACAAGAACCACATGATCATATCAACAGATGCAGAAAAAGCTTTTGATAAGGTTCAACACCCATTTATGATAAAGGTACTCAGAAAAATGGGAATAGAGGGAGCATTCCTCAACATAATAAAGGCCATATATGAAAGACCTATAGCCAACATCATACTCAATGGGCAAAAACTGAAAGCTTTTCCACTAAGATCAGGAACAAGACAAGGTTGTCCACTTTCACCACTTCTATTTAATGTAGTATTGGAAATTTTAGCCTCAGTGATCAGGCAAGAAAAGGAAATAAAAGGCATTCAAATTAGAAAGAAGGAGACAAAACTGTCATTGTTTGCAGATGACATGATAGTGTACATGGAAAATCCTATACACTCTACCAAAAAACTGCTCAAACTAATAAATGAATTTGGCAAAACAGCGGGATACAAAGTCAATATGCAGAAATCAAAGGCATTTTTGTATACTAACAATGAATCGGCAGAAGCAGAAATCAAGAAAAAAATCCCATTCGATATAGCAAAAACAAAAATAAAATATCTGGGAATAAATCTAACCAAGGAGGTAAAGGACCTGTATGCAGAAAACTATACAACACTGAAGAAAGAAATCAAGGAAGACAAACAAATGGAAACATATACCGTGTTCATGGATTGGAAGAATTAACATCATCAAAATGTCCATACTACCCAAAGCAATTTATAGATTCAATGCAGTACCTATTAAAGTACCAATGGCATATTTCACAGACATAGAACAAACACTTCAAAAATTTATATGGAACCATAAAAGACCCCGAATAGCAGCTGCAATGTTGAGAAAGATGGACAAAGTCAGAGGGATCACAATACCTGATATCAAACTGTATTACAAGGCCACTGTAATCAAAACAGCCTGGTACTGGCATAAAAACAGGCACATAGACCAATGGAATAGAACAGAGAGCCCAGAAATAACCCCAAATCTCTACAGTCAATTAATATTCGACAAAGGGGGCAGTAACATAAAATGGAGTAAAGATAGCCTCTTCAGCAAATGGTGTTGGGAGAACTGGACAGCTACATGCAAAAAAAATGAAACTCGAGCACCAACTTACACCATACACCAAAATAAATTCAAGGTGGATAAAAGACTTAAATATAAGCCATGACACCATTAAAGTCCTAGAGGAGAACATTGGCAGGAAAATCTCAGATATTTCACGCAGCACCATTTTTACTGATATGTCCCCTAGAGCAAGAAATATAAAGGAAAGAATAAACAAATGGGATCTCATCGAAATTAAAAGCTTTTGCATGGCTAAAGAAAACAGTATTAAAATAAAAAGAGAACCAACTGTATGGGAAAACATTTGCCAATGATACCTCAGACAAGGGTTTAATCTCCAAGATACACAAAGAACTCATACGACTCCACTCCAAGAAGACAGGCAACCCAATTAAAAAGTGGAAAGGACTTGAACGATATTTCTCTGCAGAGGACATGCAGAGGATCCAGAGACACATGAAAAGATGTTCAGTATCGCTAGCTATCGGAGAGATGCAAATTTAAACCACAATGAGATACCACCTTACACAGGTTAGAATGGCCATCATAAACAAAGCAACAAACAATAAGTGTTGGAGAGGATGTGGAGAAGAGGGGACCCTAATTCATTGTTGGTGGGAGTGCAGACTGGTACAACCACTGTGGAAAACAGTATGGAACTTTCTAAGAAAACTAGAAATGGACCTGCCTTTTGACCCAGCAATGCCACTGCTGGGATTATATCCTAAGAACCCTAAAACACCAATCCAAAAGAACCTATGCACCCCAGTGCTCATAGCAGCACAGTTTACAGTAGCCAAGAGCTGGAAGCAACCTAGGTACCTGTCAGTAAATTAATGGATCAAAAAATTATGGTACACATACACAGTGGAATTCTATGCAGCAGAGAGAAAGAAGGAGCTACTACCCTTTGCAAGAGCATGGATGGAACTGGAAAGCATTATGCTGAGTGAAATAAGCCAGGTGGTGAAAGACAAACACCATATGATATCACCTTTAACAGGAAGCTAACAACAAAACAAACAAGCAAGCAAAATTAAAACAAAGACACTGAAAAAGAGAACAGGGGGACAGTGACTAGAGAGAGGGGAGGGAATTTCAGGGGGAAAAGGGGAAGGACTTACAGGAACTAGTATAAAGGACACATAGACAACAAATAAGGGGGGTGGAAATGGGAGGGAGGTGGGGAGCACTGGGAGGATGGGCTGGGATGGGACTAAAAGTCAGAAAACTATACTTGAACAATAATTAAATTTAAAAAAGAGAAGACGACACATTCATCCATGATGCGGACACTCGGCCCTCAGTGTCCGCATCATTATGAATGAAATGAGACATTCACATGGACTACCAAGTCCAGTGGAGGAAAAGGGACAGCATGTCTTTTTCCTCAAGGGGAGAAAAAGCCTCAGCCCTTGCCATGATGGGCCTTCATTGGGTTTCTTAGCATGTTACATGATGGTCCTCATTTACTGTGCACAGGTTCACACACAGTTTTAGGGGGTTACCTTTTCGAGACAACAAAGGAGCTGATGCTGCTAATCACATCACAGAAGGATATTTGCAAATGAAAAGGGAAAAGTGGTTGGACCAGTTCCACTGGTCCTAGGAAGGTTTAGTATGGATTTTAGGAAGTTATTTTGCAGTAAATGTTTGCCACAAATCCGGGTGAGGGTTTTTAGCAAAAAGCAAGACTCAAAGCGGCCTAGGCATTTTGCAGGCCTGATTCCCCATGGGAGACCCTATCTGTGGGCGTGGGTCCTGTGCATCTCTGAGTGAGAGCTGGGCCCATGCCACACAGAATGGTCTTCTACACATCCAGACTGGTAGGAGGGGTGGAGTCAGGCAGCCAGGACAGAGAGGGCTCCCAGCAAAGCTGTGGCTGTAGGACCCAGCAAGGTGGTGGATTGTGGAAGAAGGCACCTTGCGCAAGGCAGCTGGCAGAACAGGTGGTCCCACATTCATGCACAGATAAACCAGTCAAAACTGGGTAGCGGGACAGACCACACTACCCAGGGCCCCAGCAAGGGGGTAGGAATTAAACTTCAAACCACTGATTGAAAACACCTGTGGGAGTTGTGGCAGTGGGAGAAACTCTAAGCCTCACAGGAGAGTACGTTGGAGAGACCCACAGAGTCCTAGAATGTACGCAAACCCACCCACACAAGAATCAGCACCACAAGGCCCCAATTCACTTGTGGGAAGCAGGGGAAGTGACTGAACCCTGGCAGAGAGCTGAGCAAGCACCATTGTTCCCTCTCGGACCGCTTCCCCACATACAGCATCACAACGCAGAGATGTGGGTTACCCCACCCAGGTGAACACCTAAGGCTCTGCCCCTCACTATGTAACAAGCCCGTCAAGCCAAAAAAAGTGGTCCAAACTAAAGAACAGATCGAAGTTCCAGAAAAAAATACAACTAAGTGATAAAGAGATAGCCAACCTATCAGATGCACAGTTCAAAATACTGGTAATCAAGATGTTCACAGGATTGGTTGAATTTGGTAAAAAATTAGATGATAAAAATGATGGCTACCCTAAGTGAAATAAAGGAAAATGTACAGGGAACCAATAGTAACAGGAAGGAAACTGGGACTCAAATCAATAGTGTGCACCAGAAGAAAGAAAGAAACATTCAATCAAAAAAGAATGAAAAAATAAGAATGCAAAAAAATGAGGAGAGGTTTAGAAACCTGCAGGACATCTTTAAACATTCCAACATCTGAATTATAGGGGTACCAGAAGGAGAAGAGGAAGAGCAACAAGTGGAAAATGTGATTGAACAAATAATAAAGAAGAACTTCCCCAGTCTGGCAAAGAAAATAGACTTCCAAGAAGGCCAGGACCTCAGAGAACCCCAAAGAAGTTGGACCCAAGGATGAACACACCAAGGCACATCAAAATTACATTACCCAAGATAAAAATTAAGCAGAGAATTTTAGAAGCAACAAAAGAAAAGGAGACAATTACCTACAAAGGACTTCTTATCAGACTGTCAGCTGATTTCTCAAAAGAGACCTTACAGGCAAGAAGGGGCTGGAAAGAAGTATTCCAAGTCATGAAATCCAAAGACCTACTACATCCAAGATTGCTCTATCCAGCAAAGCTTTCATTTAGAATGGAAGGGCAGACAAAGTGCTTTTCAGATAAGGTCAAATTCAAGGAATTCATCATCACCAAGCCCTTATTATATGAAATGTTAAAGGGACTTAGCTAAGAAGAGAAAGACCAAAAATATGAACAGGAAAATGACAACAAACTCACAGCTATTAACAATTGAACCTAAAAAAAACCCCCCAAAACCAAAATCTCAGCAAACAACTAGAACAGGAACAGAACTGCAGAAATGAAGATCCCATGGAGGGTTATCAGTGGGGGAGTGGGATAGGGAGAGGGGGGGAAGAGTTACAGGGAATAAGTAGCATAGATGGTAGGTAGAAAATAGACAGGGGGAGGGTAAGAATCGTATGGGAAAAGTAGAAGCCAAAGAACTTGTATGTATGACACATGGACATGAACTAAAGGGGCGGGGAATGTGGGTGGGAGAGGGTGTGCAGGGTGGAGGGGAGTGAAGGGGGGAAAATTGGACAACTGTAATAGCATAATCAATAAAATATATTTTTAAAAAGTATTGGAACAAAATTTAGGTAAATGTATAAAATTAGGAGGGGAGCTCTTTGTAAGCAAGACTAGAAAACCAGAAGCCACTGAAAAGTGCCAATCCTGCCCTGGCTGGTGTGACTTATGGATTGAGCACTGGCCTGCAAACCAAGAGGTCACTGGTTCAATTCCCAGTCAGGGTACATTCCTGGGTTGCAGGCCAGGTCCCCAGTTGGGGACACGTGAGAGGTAACTGTTTCTCACACAACAGTGTCTCTCTCCTTCTCTGTCCCTCCCTTCCCCTCTGTCTAAAAATAAATAATTTTTTTTAAAAATACCAATCTTTTTTGGTTACATAAAAATGGCAGGAGGTGGAGGGAGAATGCCAAAAGACATTGTGCTCCTAATATACTATTGAAACTACTGAGGTAATAAGGCAAAATGAGGCACAATCCTACAATCTATTTTTTCTAGAACCCAATGAAATGAGCAAAGTCACAACCATTACCACTGGTACAAACAGCCACAGTTATCCAGTAACTGTGGATAAACTGGAAAGGTTTTCAAATATCTAACATAAACTCTGAAAAGTTAATATTTGAAAATAAGTGACATAAGTGTTAACACTGATTCTCTGGGAATTTTTTATGTAGACAGTCACATCATGTACAATAACAACTACTTTCTCTTTTGATCTTCTTATGTTTTATTGATTTGTCTTGTTCCTCTGCACTGTCTAGTACAATCTCACAAAGAATTGGTGACAACGAACATCCTTTATTTTGTTCCTAGCTGAAAGAAATTCTTCCTTTTATCTTACTTCAGGGAAACTTCCTCAACTTTTATCTTCCAGTTCTTCTACTAAGTCACTTAGGTTATATATTTTTTACTTTCCCCCAGTGCATTTATATGTATATACTTTGATAATCTAAAACAATTTTTAAAGATTTTTCATTTGTTTATTTTTAGAGAGGGGGAAAGAGAGGGAGAAAGAGAAGGAGAGAAACATCAATGTGAGGGACTTCCGCCAAGATGGAGGCATAGGTGGAAACACTGTGCCTTCTCCCACAGCCAAGTTTGAATACAACAAAGGTTTGGAGAACAAAGACACACCCAAAGACCAGATAATTGAATTATAAGGAAGTCTGACAACTACGAACCATTCAACGGGGACGGTAAGAGGGACGGAGCCAGCAGCGGAGCAGGGTCAGGCAGGACAGATCCCCCAACCTAGGTGAGCAGGCAGCCCGGAACCAGTTGGGGTGTGGGGCAGACTGAGCGTGGTCGCACATTCACACCTAATGAGACGGACGGCGCAGGCCCCAGGGGGCGAACCCAGTGGTGGAGGGCTGACAACGGTGGCACACTCGAGTGCAGTGGAATGAAACTTGTGGGCCCGGTGAAGGTGGTGGCTGAGGCGCTGGTGGGGGCCGCGGCGGCAGGCAGCAGAGGGGAAGCCATAGTTCCTCTTTTGACTCCGCCCCCACATACAATGTCACAACCCAGCGACTGAGTTGCCCTGCTCTAGTGAACACCTTAGGGCTCTGATCCTGCTATGGAACAGGCACAAACAGCCCAAAAGATGGCACAAGAAGAACTCAAAGTCTCAGGGCCGATAGCTCTCAGCGTCCGAGAAATTGCCAGCCTCTCAGAAGCACAATTCAAAACACAGTTTATCAGGATGCTCACAGAACTGGTTGATTATAGTCACAAATTAGAGGAACATATGAAGGCTAAACTAATTGAAATGAAGGGAGATGTCCAGGAAACCAATAGCGATGGAAAAGAAATTGGGACTTAAATCAATGGAATGAACCAGAAGGAAGAACAAAACATCCGACCAGAAAGGAATGAAGAAATGAGAATTCAAAAAAATGAGGAGAGGCTTAGGAATCTCCAGGACATCTTTAAACGTTCCAACATCCGGATTATAGGGGTACCAGAAGGGGGAAAGAAAAAGCCACAAGTGGAACACTTATTTGAACAAATAATAAAGGACAACTTCCCCAGTCTGGCAAAGGAAATAGACTTCCAGGAAATCCAGGAAGCTCAGAGAGTGCCAAAGAAGTTGGACCCAAGAAGGAACACACCAAGGCACATCATCATTACATTAGCCAAGACTAAAATGAAGGAGAGAATCCTAGAAGCAGCAAGAGATAAGGGGACAGTCACCTACAAAGGAGTACCCATCAGACTGTCAGCGGATTTCTCAAAAGAGACCTTACAGGCAAGAAGGGGCTGGAAAGAAGTATTCCAAGTCATGAAATCCAAAGACCTACAGCCAAGATTGCTTTATCCAGCAAAACTTTCATTTAGAATGGAAGGACAGATAAAGTGCTTCTCAGATAAGGTCAAGTTCAAGGAGTTCATCATCACCAAGCCCTTATTATATGAAATACTAAAGGGACTTATATAAGAAAAAGAAGATGAAAAATATTAACAATGAAAGGATAGCAAACACACAGGTATTAACAACCACACCTAAAACAAAAGCAAACCAAGAGGACAGCTAGATCAGGAGCAGAACCATAGAAATGAAGAACACATGGAGGGTTAGCAACAGGGGAGTGGGAGGAGGAGAAGGGGGGAGAAGGCACAGAAAATAGCATAGACAGTAGGTAGAAAATAGATAGGGGGTGGGCGAGAATAGTGGGGGAAATACAGAATCTAAAGAACTTGAGACACGTGGTTATAAACTAAGGGGGGAAGAATGGTGGGGGAGGGAGTGTGCGGGTGGAGGGGAATGAAGGGGGGGAATAGAACAACTGTAATGGTATAATCAATAAAATATATTTTTTAAAAAAGAAACATCAATGTGAAAGACAAGCATCTATCAGTTGCTTCTTGTACATGCCCTGACTGAGACAGGACCTGCAACCCAGGCATGTATCCTGATGTAGAATCAAACCAGTGACCTTTCAATTTGTAGGATGCTCAGCCAACTGACCCACACCAGTCAGGGCATAAAACGATTTTTAAAAATAACAGAAGAGCACTCCCCAGAGCTGAATGACTTAAATCTCAAGTGGAGAGAAGCCAACAAATTCTCTGCACAGTGAACAACAAAAGGCCTTTACTTAGTCCCATTACTATTAATGTCAGAGTATCATGTAGGGCAATAAAATAGTAAAAGTTTCACAAAGAAAAATTTGAAGGTCACCACAGAAAGAACCAAAACAAGATAATTTCTATGCCATTACAGGAAAGAAAATGCAAGAAATAAAACACAACAATAAAGCTGTTAAAAATTAGAAAGGAAAAAAGATCAAGAAAATAAGAGATTGAAAACATGATATTATATGGCAGGAATAAATTCAAACTTTTTCTATTGACATTTATATAAATATAAATAAATAAATCTACTAATAAATGATAGAAACCTACTCTTAGATTGGGTTTTTAAAAATCCAGTTATATGATATTTATAAGCCAGTCATATATTTAAAAACACCAAATGTAAAACTAAAAAATGGAAATATATTTTAGAAAAATGTTAATAAAAACAGAGCAGGTGAAATGTTATCAGACAAAAGAGACTTTTTAATGAAAAGCATTAAAAGGGGTAGATGTGGTTATCACATATTGATTGCTAGAAGGTAAAATGCAACCAGAGAATCGTGTATTATTACATATTCAAAAGAGTAGATCCAAATCACAGAGAGCAAAAGTTTATGGAAATACTGTAGAAGAAACCAACAAAGTCACAACTCACTGCAGAGGAAGCCACTTTTGGTTGGAAGCAACACAAGTTAAGTCCCCTTCTTGGAGAAGGAGGACCTGAGATCAGAAATAGAAGCCTTCCTTTAGAAAGTCTTGAATCTGCTTGAATAAAGGTGAACTAGAAAGCAATTCACTTGGGCTTCAAGTACTGATGCTATGCTTCAAGTACAAGTGTGTTTTTCTGGGAACCTGGATATTTACAACCTAGTGAACTAAACAAACAAATTATTAGTGAAAACTTAGGTTAGGATAAAAGATGCCAAATGAGATTAAATTCAAGTAGTCTTCACAGTCTATGGTAAATGACAGATTACTTTCTTTTTTTTTTCCTTTTTTCTTTTTAGCCATTTGATTAGGAGATGAGGATTCTCTTGTCAAATCATCTCACTAAGGAGCCCACCTTTTCCTATATGAAATGTAAATCCCTGTGTGTATGGACATCAAGGTTGTGAGAAACATTAAGATAATGATGGGAAGTCACAAAGCATTGCTAATGTGGGAACTAATAATTTCCTTGAGTGTACCTATTGTTAATCCTTGTAGATACAGGTGAATTTAAAGTGAATTCACTTTCTGAACATTTTCTTTTAAACACTTGAAACTTAATCCCTTGTTTCACATACTCTAAAAACTTAGTACAGCGTAGTCCTGCCAGTGTGGCTCAGTTGGTTGGAATGTCTTCCCATGCACCAAAAGGTTGTGGGTTTGGTCCTTTGTAAGGGCACCTATGAGAGACAAGTGATCGATATTTCTCTCTCATCTACGTCTCTCTCTCTCTCTCTCTCTCTCTCAGCAATGAAAAAAATGTTCTCCAGTGAGGATTTAAAAACAATAGTTAATGTAAAATGCAAGTCTGCTCTTCTGAAGTAGCCTTTATACACTTCTGTCTTCCAGTTGCAGTTGTTCATGTTAATTTTATTAAATAAAGGCACTTCAGACAGTTTCTAAACCTAAAATATAATGTAAATCTTTGTTCTTTCCAAACCAGTAATCAATTGAATGCTAATTGAAATAATATCATAGAAGATACTTCTAGAACATCGTGTTGACAAGAATTTACAGGTTTTTGGTCAAGGTGTGGATAAATAACCTTATGCATGGCTGAGGAATAGGTAAATTCATAATGTCTTTTAAGAGCAATTTGGCAGTATCTATATAATACTTAATTTTTAGATTAATATTTGCACTCAGCTATTTCACTGCTAAATAGCCAACCAAGAGAAATGTGTGCTTCTTAGTACCAACAGATTTATCTAAGCCTGTTCACTTCAGCATTACTTATAAAAGCAAAAGATGCAGCATCTCAAAAATGCATCACTGGGGTAGTCAAAACAGAGGTCTGGTGCATCTATGCTCTGGAAAACCATGCAGCCTTTAAATAGAAGAAGGTGGGCAACATGAGAAGGTCCTCAATAACCATTTTCAGGAAGAAGCATGCTGTGGAGAAAAATTTATGTTAAAATCCACTGCGCCCTGGCTGGCGTAGCTCGGTGGATTGAGCACGGGCCTGCGAATCAGACGATCGCGGTTCGATTCCCAGTCAGGGCACATGCCTGGGTTGCAAACCGGTTCCTTGCAGGCTAACTACCAGCAGGGGATGCACAAAAGGCAACCATAAATTGATGTTTCTCTCCCTCTCTCCTTCCCCTCTAAAAATAAATAAATAAATAAATAATCCACTGCATATGTGTGTGTATGCTTATAGGTGTATAACTATGCTAAGAACTATATCTGAGAAGACACATATCACATTGTTATCTCGGCCTGTGCCTAGAAATGGGTAAATTTCTTATTTAAAATTTTTTCCTGTCCTCTCCTGACTGAATTATCAGCAGCTACACATTGTAATCAGTGAACAATATGATGCCATCTTCCTCACAGCCACATGCACAACTGAATGACAGAGCAAGACAGTGTCTCCTCTCAATCAACAGCTAAATCAACACATGGAAGTTTGGCTCTTCATCTGCACAATCTGGGATCACTGAATATTGGGAGTAGTGGTGCCCAAGAAAGAACCCACCCACGAGGGAAGACAGCCTTGACTCTGTTTAAGTTTGAAGATGAGATGGACTGCTGGTTGATTTGGGCTCCTCATAATATACTAGATAGGGGGTGGGGGGTAACTGTACTTTTGGGGGTGATTGTGATTAAGAGGGGAAATGGGTCTGCTTCTTCACAATGGGGGAGAAAGGACCGAGCCTGAAGTTAATGAGATCCCTGGGGTGCCTGTGGCACTCCCATGTGCAGTAGTATCATGGTCAATGGCCAATCATGGTAACCCTGTAAAGGCAGGACCACTAAAGACTTGGATGTTATAGAAATGAAATTTGGGGTCATTCCACCAGGTGACAAATCCTGATCAGCCGAAGTGCCAGGAGAGTGTAAGAAACCATGGAGAAGGTGGTGGAAGGAGGAGGCTAGGATAGTCAACCATGAAAGAAGTGTCAGAGCCAAAAGCATTAGGGAGAGAAGAGGTTACTTGCAAAGAAGTTGCCAGGGTATCAGACCTTGAGGGGACAAGCTTACCAAACAAAACCACACTGGGTGTTAAAAAAATTCTCCCAGATTGTTAGTGTTGACAAGTTTTTATCCATGTGCTCATGGTGGCAAAACAGAACTTCTCCCACATGATCACCATAGTCACACAATGTGGTGCCGTATCTTTAGGCATCAGCATTGCAAAACTTGGAAATACGTTGTATTTCCTAGGGAGTCAGCAGTTTATGGAAAATGCTTGAGGACTTCTGGTCAGAATGGTGGCATAGGTAAACACAGCTCACCTCCTCATACAGCCACATCAAAATTACAACTTAACTATAGAACATCCAAAATTCAAAACCATCAGCTATAGAGCTGAAAAGGAAATCCTACAACTAAGGAATTAAAGAAGAAGCCACACAGAGATGAGTAGGAGAGCTGGAGACACAGAAAGCATTGGTCCCACACCCATATGCGGCAGATAAAAACCAGGAGGGATGTCTTAGGAGCGAGGAATTCCAGCCCCCCACAAGTCCCTCAGCCCAGGGTTCCAGGGCCAGGAAGATAAGTCTTCATAATTTCTAGTTGTAAAAACCAGCAGGGATTGAGACAGTAGAAGACAGAAACTTCTAAAGTCCCACGTAGTTACTCTTAAAGGGCCCATGCACAGACTTACTTGGACTCACTTCCTCTGAAATCCAGCATGGGAGCAGCAGATTGAAAATCATCAGAGACCTATGGGGAGGAACTGAATTGTCCAGCATCAGGGTGAGAGCTGGAAGGTGGGATGGCAGCTTTCTCCCAGAAAGAAGTGCTGACAGAGGCCATTGTTCCTTTTCTGAGCCCTCCCCACCACAGAGTCACAGAGCCCATGGGTGGGCACCATATCTGAGACTCCAACAACCTGGCTCACACTTTTTGCCCCACGCTGGTGATTCTCTCTGGCCCTGCTCCACCCAACTTTCAAGCCCACCCAAGCTGTTTCCAGTGGTGTTCCATATGAATGGCTTGTCTTGGCCTGTGCTTCAGATTTTCCAAAATTATCTAAAATAAGCAGCATCTGGCTCAGAGACCCCATATCTCTTGCTAAGTTGTCCCAGTCCCAGTCCTAGCAGTTGCCAGCCTTTATTCACAGACTGGACTCACCTGGGCACCTCCAAACCAAGCACAAATAGCATACATCTGTATATCACTTATGCTGGGTTGCCTGGGAAACAACACAGGTGGTGGCTGACCTTTGACATGACAACAGTAATCAAGACTCAACTACAAGAGGAGGGTGTACACAGCCCACACAGTGGGTACACCTCAAGTACCTAGCTTAGGTGATAAGGTAGGCTGTGTCACTGGATTCTACTGAATACCTACTACATTAGGCCATTCTACCAAGCCTGGAAAACATAGCAGCTCTACCTAATAGAACACAGAAAGAAATGAACACAGGAAGCCTGCCAAAATGAGAAGACAAACACGGCCCAAATAAAAGAACAAAACACACTTCCAGAAAGAGAGAGAGAGAAAAAACTAAACAAAATGAAGACAAGCAATCTACTAGATGCAGAGTTCAAAAACTGGCTATAAGGCCCCAGCTGGTGTAGCTCAGTGGATTGAGTGCAGGCCTGTGAACCAAAGGATCGCAGTTCGATTCCCAGTCAGGGCACATGCCTGGGTTGCAGGCCAGTTCCCAGCAGGGGAGCATGAGAGGCAACCATACATTGGTATTTCTCTCCACCTCTACTTCCCTTCCTCTCTAAAGATAAATAAACAATAATAAAAGATCTTTTAAAAATGAAAAAAAAAACTAGCTATAAGGATGCTCAATGAACTTAGTAAGAACCTCAACAGTATTTTAAAAAGTCCAGACTTCCGGCCAAGGTGGAGGCATAGGTGGAAACACTGTGCCCCCTCCCACAACTAAATTTAAAGACAGCGAAGTTTTAGAAACAAAAATGCAGCCAAAACGTTGAAAATTGAACTGTACGGAAGTCCGACAACAACACAAACCACTCAGCCAGACCAGTAGGAGGGGCAGAGTCAGCAGCAGAGTGGGGCTGGGCTGAAAAGATCATTCTGTCTGACTGACCTAGGAGTGAAGGCAGAGGTGGTTGGTGGATCCCAAGCGTGGGGTGGCGATGAGCAGACCCAGTGAGGGCGCAAGGCAGCTGGCTGACTGTGCTCACACAATCGCACGCAGATAAACCAAGTGAAGGAGCGAACAGTGAGACAGACCTTGTAGGCTAGGGCCCCAGTGACAGGAATTAGAGCCTGAAAGCACCAACTGGAAAGACTTTCAGGGGTTGAGGTGCTAGGAGATGTGCCCAGCCTCACAGGAGAGTTTGTTGGGGAGACCCACAGGGTCCTAGAACGTACACAAGCCCACACACCTGGGAACCAGCACCAGAAGGGCCGAATTTACTTGTGGGAAGTGGCAGAGGGGACCAAAATCTGAGAGTGAACCCAACAAATGCCATTGCTCCCTCTCTGACCCCGCCCCCAGTCACAACCCAGCAATTGGGCTGACCCACCCTGGTGAACACCTAAGCCTCCGCCCCTCATACATAACAGGCACAAACAGACCAAAACATTCCAGCTCAAGCAGAAGAGCTCAAAGCCCCAGAGCCAATACTTCTAAGCAGCAAAGAGATAGCCAATCTATCAGATGCACAGTTCCAAACACTGGTGATCAGGATGCTCAGAGAACTGGTCGATTTTGGTCGCAAATTAGATGAAAAAATGAAGGCTACACTAAGTGAAATGAAGCAAAATGTACAGGGAACCAATAGTGATGGAAACAAAACTGGGACTAAAATCAATGGAGTGGATGAGAAGGAAGGAAGAAACAACCAAACAGAAAAGAATGAAGAAGCAAGAATTCAAAAAAATGAGGACAGGCTTAGGAACTTTCAGGACATCTTTAAACATTCCAACATCTGAATTATAGGAGTACCAGAAGGGGAAGAGGAAGGGCAACAAGTGGAAAACTTAATTGAGCAAACAATAAAGGAGAACTTTCCCAGTCTGGCAAAGAACATAGACTTCCAGGAAGTCCAGGAAGCTCAGAGAGTCCCAAAGAAGGTGGACCCAAGAAGAAACACACCAAAGCACATCATAATTTCATTAGCCAAAATGAAAATGAAGTAGAGAATCCTAGAAGCAGCAGGAGACAAGGGAACAGTCACCTACAAAGGAGTTCCCATCAGACTGTCAGCGGATTTCTCAAAAGAGACCTTACAGCAAGAAGGAACTAGACAGAAATATTCCAAGTCGTGAAATCCAAAGACCCACATCCAAGATTGCTCTATCCAGCAAAGCTCTCATTTAGAATAGAAGGGCAGATAAAAACACTTCTCAGATAAGGTCAAATTCAAGGAGTTCATCATCATCAAGCTCTTATTATATGAAATGTTAAAGGGACTTATTTAAGAAAAAGAAGATAAAAAATAGAAACAGTGAAAGGACAGCAAACTCACAGTTATTAACAAGCACACCTAAAACAAAAGCAACCTAAGAGGACAGCTAGATCAGGAGTGGAACCATAGAAATGGAGATCACATGGAGGGTTAGCAACTGGGGAGTGGGAAAAGGAGAATGGGGGAGAAGCTACAGAGAATAAGTAGCATAGATGGTAGGTAGAAAATAGGGGGGAGGGCAGGAATACTATGGGAAATACAGAATCTAAAGAACTTGTGACACATGGACATGAATGAAAGGGGGGAATGGTGGGCGAGGGGTGTGCAGGGTGGAGAGGGGTGAAGGGGGGAATGGGACAACTTTAATGGCATAATCAATAAAACATATTTTTTAAAAGTCCATTAAAAAACAAAGGATACACTACTTGAAGAAACAATTTACAAGAATCAACAGTAGAGTGAATGAAGCCTAGAATCAATTCAATGATTTGGAACACAAGGAAGCCAAAAACAAAAACAAAAAACCAAGCTCTAAGAACAACAAGGAAAAAAAAAGAATAAAAAAAGTGAGGATAGGGTACAGAGCCTTTGGGACAACTTCAAGTGTAGCAATATTCACATCATGGGAGTGCTGAAAGGAGAAGGGAGAGAGCAAGAAACTAAAAACCTATTTGAAAAAAATGACAGAAAACTTCCCTAATTTGGTGAAGGGAATAGACATACAAGTCAGGAAGAACAGAGTTCCAAACGAGTCCTAAAAAGGCCACACCAATACACAACATAATTAAATTATGAAGGTGAAAAACAAAGAGAGAACTTTAAAAGCAGTAAGAGAAAAGCAGATAGTTTCTTATAAAGGAGCCCCCATAAGACTGTCAGCTGATTTCTCAAAAGAAACTCTGCAGGCAAAAGGGATTGGCAAGAAATACAAAGTGATGAAAAGCAAGGACCTACACCCAAGATTACTCTACCAGCAAAGCTATCATTTAGAATTGAAGGACAGATAAAGAGCACTCCACAGGATAAAAAGCTAAAGGAGTTCATCACCACCAAAACAGCATAATATGAAATATTAAAGGGTATTTTTTAAGAAGAAGGTAAAAAATATGAACAATAAAATGGCAATGAATACATATCTATCAACAATTAAATCTAAAAACAATAAACAAACAAGCAGACCAGAAACAGAATAGATATAGAGAATGTTTTGATGTTTGTCAGATGGGAAGTGGGTCAGGGAGATGAGTAAAAAACATGAAGGGATTAAGAAGTAAAAATTGGCCCTGGCTGGTGTAGCTCAGTGGACTGAGCGTGGGCCTGTGAACCACACGATTGCAGTTCGATTCCCAGTCAGGGCACATGCCTGGGTTGCAGGCCAGTTCCCAGCAGGGGACTCACGAGAGGCAACCATACATTGATACTTCTCTCCTTCCCTTCCCCTCTAAAGATAAATAAATAAAATATTTTTTAAAAAAGAAGTACAAATTGATACTTACAGAATAGTCATGAGGATGTAAAGTATAGCATAAGGAATAGAGTAGCCAAAGAACATATATGCATGACCTATGGACCTGGCCAATGGTATGGGGATTGACTGAGACAGTGGAGTTGGGGGGGGGGCGTTGCTGAATGGAGAAGAACAAAGAGGGGAAAATTAGGAGAACTATAATAGCAGAAACAATAAAATATAATTTAAAAAGAAATACTCAAAGTTTAACTTATTTTTGGAGATTAGAAGGCAAACTATTATTTTATGAAATCCACATGCAAGTTATCATGTGGATATATATCAGGAAAATCCTGTCCACTCTACCTTCACAATATATCCAGAATTGGAACATTTCTCACCACTTCCAGCTCATAACACCATTATCTGGATATTGCCATAGCTCCTTACCTGGACTCTCAGTTGCACCCTTGACTCTTTTCATGAAATTTGCAACACAACAGTCACATAGTCACAGTTAATATATATGTTAGATCATTCACTCCTCTGCTCCCAACCCTCCCAAGTCTTCTCCTTAACTTGGAGTAAAACCAAGACCTTGTAGACAAGGTCCTAAAGAATTGGTTATCCATGTTTCCCCTCTGTGACTCATCTACTCTTCTCTCTAGTTCACTTCTCTATAGTCTCTGGCAAAGAGATTATCCTTATAAACTCTGGCATCTCTGGCATTTCTGGCAAAGGGATGATGTTATAAATTACAGTTGTGCTCTCACTCTCAGGGCCTTTGTGCTTGCTATGCCTTCTATCTGGAAAACTCTTCTTCCTGGAGCCCCTCATGACTTGCTCCCTCACCTCTGTCAGACTTTTTCGCAGTTATTACTTTCCCAATAGTCTTTCTTGACACCTAATTCTTTTGTGTTTGTTTGTTTATTAATTTAAGAACATAATAACAGGGGATTGCAGTTTGTTGACACAAAAAATCAAGTAGTATATCTTTATTACAAATTAAAAATGAGGTTCTAAAATCTCAACCTGACCAAATCTGAAACTGTTTTAAAACCTTTAAAGATCTGTTGAGAAAAATCTGGCTAAAAAAACCATATTTGTCATTACTGAAAAGAGATATCTTTAAGTAAAAATAATAAAAACCCATGCTGTGTAGATAATGCAAATAGTTCCAGTTGTCTGGTCAACACTAAAAAAAGCAAGCACTTAAGATTTTCAGTTTCAAACTTTTGCTCATTTCTGATTGCTGGAATTTTTAATTTATTTCTTCTTGTGTAACTTAACTGGATGATAGTAGAGATGGTAAGTCAGCATTTACTCCGCCTGCCCTGCTCAGCCTTCAGAGTCAACAAATCCTTAGCTGGTGGATCAGCTGTGTTAGTCTCTTTCCCATCTTGTGGTTTAGGGTTTACTGAGCATCTACATCAGTAATTAAAGCTGCAGTGACATCGATGTTGAGGTGGCTGCTGACCTTCAGTCTCACCTCTTGATTTTCCTTATCCTCTTCATTGCTGTCCTCTCTAGGCTGTCTTTTGGGAGGAGGGCCCCTGTGGATCATGATCTATAGCCCCAATATGTGTTCTGTCTCATTGGTCAACCTTGTTCTCCCACACCCCAGTCGTGAGCACTCTCTATCCCTTCTGCCTGCATAGGAGGGTCGGAGTACTATTCAGGGAGGGTCAATGCCCACAGGGTCTCTGCACGTAGCAAGGTGGGAACAGTGGCCTGTGGTAGGATGGGTTCTGCTAGGCCTGGCCTTTGGGAGCACTCTCCGAACTCTCATTCTTTCCCCCATTCTCACTTTCCTGGTAATGGCTTGGAGGACCACTCTGGTACCCTATTCTTCATGGCCTATTAAAAACTAACCCAACTACTTCATTGTTATATTTCCCCCATAGCACATATCATTGTTTGATATTATATATACATCTACTCAATTATTATATCTGTTACCTACCACAATGTAAGTTCTGTGGGGGCAGGACCTCATTTGTCTGTCTGTTTACATCTTAAGCCTATGTCTTCTGAAGGAGATTGCCTGGCATACTGTAGACCAGGGGTGTCAAACTCATTTTCACTAGGGGCCACATCAATGTCGAGGTTGTCTTCAAAGGGCTGAGTATAATTTCAAGTCCTTAAGAGTTAAGGAGTAGTTATATTTATAAAGTCCTAAAATTATTTCGGCCCTTTTAAGGCATGGCGCTGATATAGCCCCTGGTGAAAATGAGTTTGACATGCCTTCTGTAGATGCTCAGTAAGTACTTGTTGAGTGGATGCTTAGATGCATGTGTGAGTAAACGGAGAAACATACCCCGTTCTCTGTGAGAATGACTCAACAACTCAAAGTGGTTGATTATGCCTAAATTAACATGGGAATACAAGGCAGTACTGTGGGAGGGAGGCACAGGGATGAGCTACCCAGATGCCCTCCCTTCCAGGAAGGACAGGGTGCCCAGTGTGGGGAGTGTGGCCTGTGCCCACAGCCCTCTCCCATCAGGTTATACCCATGTTGGGGTGACCCTCATCTGGTGACTGGGCAACATGGGTATTAAAGCCCAGCACAGGGCAGCTCTGAAAGGCACTGCTGTTGGAATCCCAGAACTCCCTGCTGGATTGGCTGAGGTTTGTGGGATCCTCACGGCTATTAAACTTTTTCACTCTGCCTTTTCTCCCTTCTTTTCACAGGCGTGGATCCCTAATAAATAGCTTGCACCCCAATGTCAGACAAATACTAATCAGAATACCAAGTAAAAGCAGAACAAGGAAACAATGTCCATCAATAGTGAAATTGTAGTAAACAAGTTATGGTGCATATAATGAAATGAAGGGAAGATGACACGTGAATAAAGGATATTATACAAACTGATGCCAAATGATTCTGATACATTATTTTTCTTTTTTAATATATTTTATTGATTATGCCATTACACTTGTCCTATTTCCCTCTTTCATTCCCCTCCACCATGCACACCACCTCCCCCACCATTCTTCCCCCCTTAGTTCATGTCCATGTGTCACAAGTTCTTTACCTTCTACATTTCCCACATTATTCTTGCCCTCCCCCTGTCTATTTTCTACCTACCACCCATGCTACTTGTTCTCTGTACCTTCTCCCCCATTCTCCTTTTCCCACTCCCCTGTTGCTAACCCTCCTTGTGATCTCCATTTCTATGGCTCCACTCCTGATGTAGCTGGGCCCTTAGATTGCTTTTGTTTTAGGTGTGGTTGTTAGTAACTGAGTTTGCTGTCCTTTCACTGTTCATATTTTTCATCTTCTTTTTCTTAGATAAGTCCCTTTAACATTTCATATAATAAGGGCTTGGTGATGATGAACTTCTTGAATTTGACCTTATCTGAGAAGTGTTTTTATCTGCCCTTCTATTCTAAATGAGAGATTTGCTGGATAGAGCAATCTTGGATGTGGGTCTTTGGATGTCATGACTTGAAATACTTCTTCCCAGCTCCTTCTTGCCTGTAAGGTCTCTTTTGAGAAATCCGCTGACAGTCTGATGGGAACTCCTTTGTAGGTGACTGTTCTCTTATGTTTTCTGCTTCTAGAATTCTCTCCTTCATTTAATCTTGGCTAATGTAACTATGAAGCACCTTGGTGTGTTCCTCCTTGGGTCCACCTTCTTTGGGACTCTCTGAGCTTCCTGGACTTCCTGGAAGTCTATGTTCTTTGCCAGACTGGGAAAGTTCTCCTTTATTGTTTGCTCAATTAAGTTTTCCACTTGTTGCCCTTCCTCTTCCCCTTCTGGTACTCCTATAATTCAGATGTTGGAATGTTTAAAGATGTCCTGAAAGTTCCTAAGCCTGTCCTCATTTTTTTGAATTCTTGCTTCTTCATTCTTTTCTGTTTGGTTGTTTCTTCCTTCCTTCTCGTCCACTCCATTGATTTTAGTCCCAGTTTTGTTTCCATCACTATTGGTTCCCTGTACATTTTGCTTCATTTCACTTAGTGTAGCCTTCATTTTTTCATCTAATTTGCGACCAAAATCGACCAGTTCTCTGAGCATCCTGATCACCAGTGTTTGGAACTGTGCATCTGATAGGTTGGCTATCTCTTTGCTGCTTAGAAGTATTGGCTCTGGGGCTTTGAGCTCTTCTTCTGCTTGAGCCAGAATGTTTTGGTCTGTTTGCACCTGTTATGTATGAGGGGCGGAGGCTTAGGTGTTCACCAGGGTGGGTCAGCCCAATTGCTGGGTTGTGACTGGGGGCGGGGTCAGAGAGGGAGCAATGGCATTTGTTGGGTTCACTCTCAGATTTTGGTCCCCTCTGCCACTTCCCACAAGTAAATTCGGCCCTTCTGGTGCTGGTTCCCAGGTGTGTGGGCTTGTGTACGTTCTAGGACCCTGTGGGTCTCCCCAACAAACTCTCCTGTGAGGCTGGGCACATCTCCTGGCACCTCAACCCCTGAAAGTTTTTCCATTCAGTGCTTTTAGGTTTTATCTCCCATCACTGGGGCCCTGGGTTGTGCAGTCTGTTCACTGATCGTTCTTAAACCTGCCTGGTTTATCTGTGCACAAAGGTGTGTCTGTGGTCAGCCTGCCACCTTGTGTGTCTCACTGGGTTTGCTCATTTTTCCCCCAAGCCCGTGTGTGCCAAGCATCCACTCTTCCTGCCGGGACCCCTCTCCACCAGCCACCGATTCCTCCCCTCTTACCGATCTGGATGAATGGTTTGTGGTGTCGGACATCTGTGCAGTTCAATTTTCTGTCTGCTTTGGTTTTGTTTCTGTTTCTAAATATTTGTTGTCCTTAAATTTGGTTGTGCTAGGAGGACAGTATTTCCACCTATGCCTCCATCTTGGCCAGAAGTCCCTGATACATTGATAATTGAATTAAAAAGCAGGTAGCACAACACAATTTTATTTATATAGAAAATATAATCTAAAATTGATCTGCTTCCTTCTCTACCTTTAAGACACTCAAGTTCCTTTGTGTTGGCAAGATAGTGTGTATGAGAGACCTATACAGAGTTTCCAGGATGCAAGTGAACCCCTTTCATGAAGACAGCACACGTGCAGAGAGCCCAGACCAGGGCGTCGGGTGGAACCGGACAGGAAGTCTGGCTCTTTTCCTCACCAGGTGAGTGATCTAGAGCAGGTCACGCAATGACTCTGAACCTCAGTCCATCAGCGAAAATGTCTCCCGTGGTTCTTGTGAGAACTGAAGGGTTAATGTACAGCGAGTGCCTGGCAAAATCCTGATCACAGATGTGATGTACAATAAAAGTTTGTTCCCATCCCCAGCTCCTCCTGTCCCAACTGGCCAGGAACCCTAATCTCCTTCACCCTCTTTCTTCCTTCTCTGTAGAGTGAGGTGAGCTAGGCCAGAGCTGGGGGTGCTTAGTGTCTGAGGCCCCAGAGGACACTCAGATGCCAGGAGACTCAGGTTATGCTCAAACAAGAGGAAAGAAAAAGGCTCCTCTAGACCTGGGTGTGCAGTGGTGGGGACACCATTAATTCTGGGAAATTCTGATGCAGGAAGTGAAAGTATTGTGGGGAAAAAAAAGAAAAAACAGACCGCACCTGTGGACCCTTTTGGAAAACTCCCCCCACCCAAATGGTAACAATGAGGAAGTCAAGGGAGCTTGACAGAACCTGAAATTGACCAGACACACCCTGGAGGAGGAGATCAAAGCTGGCCCCATATATAACATCTTCACACATGCAGTCTCCGCTTGTGTTCCAATTATTATTTACTGCTCAATGTTGACAACACGGGAGATCCCAGACCATAGACTCCTGAGTTTTCAGACACAGGGACCAGCAGGACTCCAGGCACTCACGTGACTCCTCCCTTGGTCTCCTCCACTCCACTCTCCAGGATTTCATTTTATCCAACTCTACTCATTGCTGCCCAACAAAACCAAGCATCACAGCCTCCAGACTTTGCACAGGTAACTGGGCTGGGGATGCAGGTGAGACCAGGGGGACAGGGAGGTAGTCAGACAAAGCAGAAGAGGGGAATGTGGGTCCCAAGTGGGACAAATAGGAAAAGATATAAAAAAAGGCAGCTGGGAGATTAAATGACCAAGTGGAATTTCAATTCACTTAACTGGTTTTGGATTGAAGTATGGCAGCCAAACCTTAGTCACAAACTGAGGTTCACACTCAGCCCCATCCCCAGCCCTATCTTCCCACTGCCTAGCCACACCCCTAACTCTAACATTAAACAGATTTGTTAGAGTTAACCCCCAACCAGAGCTTCAACCCCAGAGTCAACTTGAAACTTGGAAACCAGTCCCAACCCCAAGGTGACGTTCAAGTTTCTCCTATTTCCAACTTCAGAGCCAAGCTTAGGCCATACTCTATCCATGGCATCAACATGAATATTGATCCCAGTCATAGGAGAAAATGCAGCCTTCACTGCAGCCCCCGTGTTAGACCCATCCTAGTAATACATTTAGCTCCAACTTCCCTCCATTTTCAATCCAACACTCAATCATACTCCAGCCCAAACACCAGTCCCCATCCTATTTCTGATCTCAGCTGCAAACCCAGGCAGGTGCCACAAGGCAGGTGAGGGCCCATGTGACTGAGGATGTGCTGGTCCATGAGTGGTCAGAGGCCTGGGCATCCCCTACACCACAGCCTCCTCCAGCTTTCCCTGTACCAGCATTCCTCCCTGCCTGGTCTCTGGGGCCTCTCCTCCTCCCCTGTCTCGGTCCTCCTTGTCCTAAAGTCCTCTCCTCTTGCAGGGCTGCCTGTGCCCCAGGTCCTCCTGCAGCATCTCTGCTCTGGACCCCGCCGCTTCCTGCTCTTCCTGGGCCTCAGCCTCCTCCTGCTGGTCAGCATCTGTGTGGTTGGATCCAAAAGTGAGGGTCACAGGGTGGGCAGTAATGGGGGCAATAGTGAGTGGGGTTCAGTGATGTGGGCACTGATGATCATCATGGTGGAAGATGGGTAATGTAGTCAAATTATTTAACCTCTCTCAGCCTTACTTCCCTCATTTGCAAGCTTGAACAAAACAGTGCCTGTCCCTTTGGGATGAGGAGCAGTGAGGGCCCAATGAGACAACGCACGTCAAGTGCCCCACTTGATGCCAGTACAGGAAGCACCTGATGACTCTTAGCACTCAGTGTGCTGTCTGCCCAATCAGGTTCCAAGATTCAGAGGGACCTGGAGACTCTGAGAGCAACTTACAGCAACTTCACTTCAAACACTGAGGCAGAGGTCCAGGCACTGCATGCCCAGGGTGAGCCTGGCTGAAAGGGGCTCTGGACTGGGATGAGAGGGTGTGGGGGGCTGGGAGCTGAATCCTGAGCACTGAGTCCTCATGTCCTCCAGGTGGCCTCTTGCAAGAAATGATAACATCTCTGAGAGCAGAGGTGGAAAACCAGGGGCAGCAGCTGCAAGCTGGTGAGAGACCCTCCAGGAGTGTGTATACAAGGGCAGGGTGGGGCTCTCGGACACAGGTTGGATGGGAGCAGCCTGTGGTGCTGAGCGCCCTCCCTTCCAGCTCACAGCTTGAATGACAAGGTGTTCTCTTTGGAGAGCAAGCTGGAGAAAGAGCAGCAGGAACTCAAAGCAGGTCAGGCCTCTCTCCCCTCCACTGGGCCTGATGTGGTGGGAGGACAGTTAGGGTCCAGGGCTGAACCCCCTGGAGTGTCCCACTGCCTTTCTGTGTGTGTCCCAGGCTATTCTGACATGGTCATGTGAGTCCAGGAGCTGGCCAGAGACCTGAACTGTAAATAATGGATGATGTCTGAGGGATGCAAATGATGTTTGGAGGGGTGGGAGCATTGAAACCATGCCACTTTCTGCAGTGTGCAGGTTGTTATTGTCAATTTTTTTTAGAGTAAAAAGAAGAGAAATATATAAAACATTCTGATCTGTCTGCTTTATTGGGGATTAGGGAGGGGAGGGGGCTTGTCGACACTAGGAAGCCTTGGGCAGGTCGTGGGTGACTGGGAGAACTGTATGGGCTTTGGGCCAGGTGGCAGATTCATTATTTACATTCATTATTTACAGGCCAGTTTCTCTGCTCTCTGGGTCTCAGCTGGAAAACGGCATTGTTACAGGGACCATTTCCCGTCTGGCAATGCCCCAGAATTAGAATCACCGCTATGTGCCAAGTGCTTCCAAAGCTTCAGATGAATCTCCTTTGTGTCTATTGCAAGCATTACAGTGAAGAGATGCAGCACCCACAGGCAACAAATACAATGAATCAAAGCTGAAGTCAATCTTGGCTCATACTTTCCTTTGGGTTATGGACTTTCTAAAGTCTCTCAAAGGTTCACAAACCCAAACACATAACATCTGGCCTTGGCATGTCCTGTACCTCTTGCTAAGTAGCCCCAGGCCTGACATTAGCAGGAGCAGTAGGCCTTGGTTGGCAGCTTGGTCTCTCCCAGGTTCCTGGAAGCCTAGCACAAGTGGCACCCACTTGCAGATCAATTTGTACCTAGGCTAAATGGTCCTAGGCAGGGATTATGGGTGACCTTTGCCTGCATCTCCAGGGAGGCCCCTGAGCCAGATCACCTGGTGTCCAACTTCAGACTACACTGGATCACCATACAATCGCCTCCATGAGCGACACATTCAAGTAGAGGACTTAATAGGCACCAGAGCCCCACTGGAGCAAGTCTTGCTTTGTGGGGTTTGCTCCTGCACTAGACCTCCTCACATCTGTAGCCAGTACTGGCAGCTGGTAGGCCTGAGTATAAATCTCTACCACAGATATGCTAACAGCAATCAATGCTCAAGTATAAATAAGGACATGCACAGCTCACATGCTTGGGGGGGGAGTCCCTGGACAACTTGGCTTGGGTGACCTGGGTGGTTGTGCCATTGGGCCCCACAGGACATCTGCTATATAAGGCCACTCTACATAGACTGGGAGATGTAACAGCTCTGCCTAATACATAGGAACAAACACAGGGAAGAAGCTAAAATGAGGTGACATAAAAACCTGTGCCAAATGGAAGAAAAGAACAAAGCTTTAGAAAAAGAGCTAAACTAAATGAAGATGAGCAAAATTCCAGATGCAGAGTTCAAAATATTGATTATAAGGATGCTCAGTGATCTTAGTGAGAACTTTGAACAAAAAATAGGAAACATAAAAATAGAGATAAAAACATAAAAAAGAATTAGTCATAAATGAAGAATATAATAACTGAAATGAATACATACAGGGGTGTCAAACTCATTTTCACCGGGGGCCACATCAGCCTCTCAGTTGCTTTCAAAGGGTTGAATGTAATTTTAGGACTTTATAAATGTAACTATTTCTTAACTAGGGGTAAGGAGCTTGGTGCTGCCACTGGGTAGAAACAAGGTGGAGGGCTGGATTTGGCCCAAGAGCCTTGTGTTTGACACCTGTGCATTAGAGGGAATCAACAGTAGATTAGATGAAGCAGGAGATTTGGAAGAAATTTGGAAGACAAGGCAACAGAAAAGACGCAATGAGAACAGCAAAGAATAAAAAATAAAAAAATAAGATTTTAAAGAACTGCAGAATACCATCAAGAATACCAACATTTGTATTATCACAGTGTTGAAAGGAGAAGAGAGACAGCAAGGAATTGGAAATCTATTTGACAAAATAATAGAGGAAAACTCCCCTAACCTGGTGTAGAAAACAAATATACAAGTCCACTAAGCACAGACTTCCAAGCAAGATGTATCCAAAGAGGCCCACACCAAGATACATCATGATTTAAATGCCAAAGGTTAAATACAAAGAGAGCATCCTAAGAGCAGCAAGAGGAAATCAGTTAATTACCTTGTAATCGGTTAATTACTAGGGAGTCCCTGTAAGACTATCAGCTAATTTCTCAATGGAAAATTTGCAGGCCAGAAGAGATTGGCACAAAATATTCAAAATGATGAAAATCAAGGATCAACGATCAAGATTATGCTACCCAGCAAAGCTATCATTTAGTGTTAAAGGACAGATGAAGGAGTTCCCAGACCAAAAAATATCTAAAGGAATTCATCCCCTCCAAAACAGTGTTACAAGAAATGTTTAAAGGACTTCTTTAAATGGTGATGGAAAGAGACTTGACTTGTACACCTGAAACCTATATAATTTTATTAAGCAATGTCACCCCAATAAATTCAATTAAATGTTAAAAAGAAGAAAAAAGGTAAAAATGTGAATAATACAATGGCTACAACTACATAATTAGAAACTTCCAGCCAAGATGGAGGCATAGGTAGATATACCTTCCCTCCTCACACAACTAAAAGAAGGACAACAACAAACTTAAAAACAAAAAATAACCAGAACCGCCAGAAAATTGAACTGTATGGAAGTCCAACAACCAAGGAGTTAAAGAAGAAACATTCATCCAGGCTAGTAGGAGGAATGGAGAGGGGCAGCTGGGATGGAGAAGACTTATGGGAAGGCAGTGGCTGGAGGACTAGGCAGTCCCACATTTGTGTGCAGATAAACCAGGAGGAACAACTAGGGAGTGAGACAGACTGCACAATCCAGGGTTCCAGCACGGGGAAATAAAGCCTCAAAACCTCTTACTATAAAAACCAGTGGAGCCCTGGCTGGTGTGGCTCAGTGGACTGAGCATGGGCTGCAAACCAAAGGGTCGCTGGTTCGATTCCCAGTCAGGGCACAGGCCTGGGTTGTGAGCCAGGTCCCCAGTGGGGACCATGTGAGAGGCAACCACACATTAATGTTTCTCCCCCTCTCTTTCTTCTTCCCTTCCCCTCTCTCTAAAAATAAATAAATAAAATCTTTTAAAAAAACAGTGGGAGTTATGGTAGTGGGAGAAACTCCCAGCCTCACAAGAGTGTTCATTGGAGATACCCACAGGGTCCTAGAATGTATGCAAAACCATCTACCCAGGAATCATCTCCAAAAGGGCCCAATTTACTTGTGGGTAGTGAGGGAAGTTACTGGAAAGCCAGCCGAGAGTGGGGCAAGTGATGTCATTCCCTCTCAGACCCCTCCTCCACATATGGCACCATGACACAGCAAAGTGGGTTGCCCCACCCTTGAAAATACCTAAGGCTCTGCCCCTTACAACATAACAGGTGCCCCAAGACAAAAAAAAGGCCCAAATGAAAGAACAGATCAAAGATCCAAAAATAGAACTAAGCAATGAAGAGATAGCCAACATATCAGATGTACAGCTCAAAACACTGGTAATCAGGATGCTCACAAAATGAAAAAGTGATGGCAATGCAAAGTGAAATAAAGGAAAATATACAGGGAGCCAACAGTGACAGGAAGGAAACCAGGACTCAAATCAATGATTTGGAGCAGAAGGAAGAAAGAAACATTCAACCACAACAAAATAAAGAAACAAGAGTTCAAAACATGGGGAGAGGCTTAGGAACCTCCTGGACGACTTAAAACATTCCAACATCCAAATCATAGGGGTGCCAAAGGAGAGGAGGAAAAGCAAGAAATAGAAAACTTATTTGACAAAATAATGAAGGAGAATTTCTCTGATCTGGCAAAGAAAATAGACTTCTAGGAAGTCCAGGAAGCTCAGAGAGTCCCAAAGAAGTTGAACCCAAGGAAGCACACACCAAGGCACATTATAATTACATTAGCCAAGATTAAAGATAAGGAGAGAATCTTAAAAGCAACAAGAGAAAAGAAGACAGTTACCTACAAAGGAGTTCCTATCAGACTGTCAGCTGATTTCTCAAAAGAAACCTTGCAGGAGAGAAGGGGCTGCAAAGAAGTATTCCAAGTCATGAAAAACAAGGACCTACATCCAAGACTGCTCTATCTAGCAAAACTCTCACTTAGAATGAAAGGGCAGATAAAGGGCTTCCCAGATAAGGTCAAGTTAAAGGAGTTCTTCATTACCAAGCCTGTATTATATGAAATATTAAAGGGACTTATCTAAAAAAAAGAAGATGATCAAAACTATGAACAGTAAAATGATAACAAATTCACAACTATCAACAACTGAACCTAAAACAAAAAGAAAAATGAACTAAGCAAACAACTAGAACAGGAACAGATTCACAGAAATAAAGACCACATGGAGGGTTATCAGTGGGGAGGAAGAGGGAGGAGAATGGGAGAAAAGGTACAGGAAATAAGAAGCATAAATGGCAGGTACAAAATCGACAGGGGAAGGTTAAGAATAGTATGAGAAATGGAGAAGCCAAAGAACTTATATATATAACCTATAGACATGAACTAAAGTGGGAATGCTGGTGAGAGAGAGATGCAGAATGTAGGGGAATAAAGGGGAGAAAAAAATGGGACAACTGTAAGAACATAATCAATAAGGTGTGTTTGTTAAAAATGACATAGTTATTAACAATTAAATACAAATGTAAATGTAATTTAAATGTAAAAGTATTAAATGCTTCATTCAAAAGAAATAGAGTGGCCAAATGAATAAGAAAATGAGGCCCTCGCATATGCAGTCTACACTCACTTCAGATCAAAAGACACACACAAAATGGAAATAAAGGGCTGGAAAAAGATTTTTCATGAAATGAAAAAGAAAAAAAGGCTGGGGTAGCAATACTTATATCAGACATAATGAACTTTAAAACAAAGGCTGTAACAAGAGACAGAGAAGGATCCAGCAATTGCACCTTTGTGTATTTATTCATAAAAGCCCATAACACTAATTTGAAATGACATATGTATGCATATTTCATTGCAGCATTATTTACAATAGCCAAGATTTGAAAGCGACCTAAGTGTTCATCAAAAGATGAATGGGTAAAGAAGAGATGGTAATATATACAATGAAATATTACTCAGCTGTAAAAAGGAATGAAATGTTGCCATCAGCAACAACATGGGTGGACCTAGAGGCTATTGTGCTGAGAGAAGTAAGTCAGACAGAGAAAAAGACAAACACATATGGTTTCAGTTACATGTCGAATCTAAAAAATAAAATAAATGAAAGAGAAACAAACTCATAAATACAGAGAACATTGTGATAGTTGTCAGATGTATTGTGGGAATGGATGAGAAAGGGGAAAGGATTAAGAAGTACAGAATGGTGGCTACACAATAGTCACAGGGATATAAAGTACCGCATAGGGAATATAGTCAATAATATTGCAATAACTATGTATGGTTTGAGATGGGTACTAAATTTATCAGGATGACCACTTCATAAGTTACATAAATGTCAACTCACTATGTTATATAACTAAAACTAAAATAATATTGTATGTCAACTCTAATGGAAAAAAATTAAAAACAAAAAAGCTGAGCCCACAACCAAAAGTAAACAAACATATGAGGAAAGCCAGTTCCATGGAAGGAAAGACCCTAGGTAGATAGAATCCACAATCCAAGACAGGAGTTAAAGGACAAACAGATGAAGAGTACAGACACTTATGAACAAAAATCGACAAAGTATTAGCCACAAATAACTCCCCAACTACTTCCCAAAAAGAAGCAATGCTCTGACTACAATAAAACAGTTAGAAATGAACACAAACGTAGAGTCAAAAGGGAACCACGACGGATATCTTTCTCACCATCTTTGTAGATAACATTAAGAGAAAAATCAAAGTAAACTCAGTGAATTAGAAATGAACAAAGAGAGCACCACATATTGAAGTTGTGGGATGGTCTAAAGAAGTTCTCAGGAGGAATTGTACATAGCCTTTGACACATTTATTTAAAAAAAAAAAGAGCGCTGACTGGGGTAGCTCAGTTGATGGGAACATCATCCCATACACTGAAATGTTGCTGGTTCCATTCCTGGTCAGGGCACACATCGAGGTTGTGGGTTTGATCCCCAGTCGTGGCATGTATGGCAGGCAACCAATCAGTGTTTCTCTCACATCGATGTTTTCCTCTATTTCATCAGTGAAAAATATCATCAGGTGAGGATTAACAAAATAAACAGGGCTGAATTGAATTAAGCTAAGTTTTAACTCAGGAAACTTGAAAAACAACGAAATACACCCCCAAAAGAGAATGAAAGAATTTATTTCTTTTAAAGTTTTTATTTATTTATTTTTAGAGGGGGGAGGGAAGGAGAGAGGGAGAGAAATATCAGTGTATGGTTGCCTCTCTTGCATCTCCTGCTGGGAATTGGCCTGTAACCCAGGCATGTGCCCTGACTGGGAATCGAACCGCGATCCTTTGGTTCGCAGGCCCGTGCTCAATACACTGAGCTCGCGAGCCAGGGCAAATTTATTTTCAATAAAGCGAGAATTAATGATGTAAAATGTAGAGATGCCCAATAAAAGAAAATTTTAATTCTTCGGAAAGGTGAACAAAATAATATGAAGGAGACAAAAGGAAACATAGACACTCGACATTAGAAAGGAAAAGGGTTAGAGAAGCACAGAATAGAGGATACAATCACGTAACACTTCCAGACCTGAAATAGCAGAGTAAAGACAGTGTTTCCCTCCATTGTTGTAATTTTTAGGCTAACCCCTTAGGAACAGAGCTGATAATTTCCAAACTTCGTAAGGGAAAAAAAAGTTAATCAAAAGGAGAACAGGAAAGGAGAATAAAATAAATAAAACTAGTAGATAAAAATTAGCAGAAAATAAAAGGTTAGTTCTGAATCCAAGTACATTGTTGATTACACTGAATGCAAAAGACTAAAGTACCTTGTTAAGGGACAAGAAGAATAAGAAGTCCAATCATATGTTCAAGAGACACAAATAAAACAGAGAATTTGAAAGCAAAACCATATAAAAGATATGTTAGGCAAACACTAACCAAAATAATTATCATGTAAAGTACAGTTTATAACAAAAAGTGTTATTGAAGATGACAAGGGTCACTTCCTAATGTCAAAGGTTTAATTCAATAGGAAGAAGATATCCTGGTATTAAACATGTGTGCATGGAATAAGATGGCCAGAAAATATATCAAACAAAAAATTTGGAAGAATATATCAACAAATCTATATTTATTGTAGGAGATTGTAATACACCTCCCTACTAATTGATAGATCAAGCAGACAAAATAATATCATTAAAGAAATATGTTTCTGGAGCCCCATTGAAAGCCAGACGGCAAGAAGCAATTTGATGCAGCCACATAGCTCTGCCTTCAAGGCCACTGGATGTGGAGGGACAAGCGGAAGGCACCCAACACAGAAAGAGCCTAGAGACAAAGAAACACATGGGAAACCCATTAGAGAAGTAGCAAAGGATATAAACAGGCAGTTCACAGAAGAATACTGGTCTAATATTTACCCTGTTGTAACAGCACTTAAACATTCTGCAGTGCTTCTTCCTATCCGAATGGGTCATCCAGTGAAAAAGAGGACACACCTGGCAAAATAGAGAACTCTAATCTAGAACTTTAAATATATATATTATTGATTATGCTATTACAGTTGTCCCAATTTTCCCCCTTTGCCTTCCCTTTAACAATCCACCCAGTAGTTCATGTTCCTGGGTCATGCATGTAAGTTCTTTGGCTACTCCACTTCCTATACCGTTATTAATATCCTCCTGTTTATTTTGTGTCTAGCACTTTGTACTTCTTAATCCCTGCAAATTTTCCCCCATACCCCCTTCTTCTCCCAACTGATAACCCTCAAAATGATCTCCATATCTATGATTCTGTTTCTGTTCTTCATGTTTGCTTAGTTTTTTCACATTCCATTGTTGATAGTTGTGAATTTATGGCCATTTTAATCTTCATAGTTTTGATCTTCTTTTTCTTATATAATTCCCTTTAACATTTCATATCATAAAGGTTTGGTGATGATGAACTCCTTTAGTTTTACCTTGTCTGGGAGAAACAATCTGCCCCTCCATTCCAAATGATAGCTCTGCTGAATAGAGTAATCTTAGATGTAGGTCCTGGTCTTTCATGACTTGGAATACTTCTTTCCAGCCTCTTCTTGCCTGCAACGTTTCTTTTGAGAAATCAGCTGACAGTCTTATGAGAAGTCCTTTGTAGGTAACTGTCTCCTTTTCTCTTGCTGCTTTTAAATTCTCTCTTTGTCTTTAACCTTTGGCATTTTAATTATGATGAGTCTCTGTGTGGTCCTCTTTGGGTCCATCTTGTTTGTGCAGTTTGGACTTGTATGTCTATTTTCTTTATCAAATTAGGGAAGTTTTCTTTTAAACTTAATTTTTTTTCAAATAAGTTTTCAATTTCTTGCTTTCCTTCTGCTCCTTCTGGCACCCCTATGATTTGGATGTTGTTACAACTGAAGATGTCCTAGAGGCTCCTTAGCCTAATTTTGTATTTTTGAATTATTTTCTCTTCTTCTGCTCTAATTGAATGTTTTTTTCTTCATTATGTTCCAAAACATTAATTTGATTCTTGGCTTCATCCCCTCCACTGTTGGTTCCCTGTAGATTTTACTTTATTTCAATAAATGCAGCCTTCATTTCTGCCTTGGTCTTTTTTGTGCAGTCCCCAGTGAGAGTTCCTTGAGCATCCTGTTAACCAGTTCTTTGAACTCTGCATCTGATAAGTTGCTTATTTCCATTTCATTTAGTTCTTTTTCTGGTTTTTTTTTCTGTTCTTTCACTTGGACCATATTTTTTTTTTTTGGTCTCCTCATTTTTACAGCCTCTCTGTGTTTGTTTCTCTGTATTAGGTAGAGCTGCTTTGACTCCCAGGTCTTAGTAGAGTGGCCTATTGTAGAAAAGCGCACCTCTAAGTTGTATGTGGCAGAGCCTTAGGTAATCACCATGAAAGGACAACCTGTGTCACCACTTGGTGACCCTGTGTAGGGGAGGGCTCAAAGAAGAGACAACGCTGCTTCCTGGCCTCTGGAGTTTTGCCCAGGCAGAAGGTACCTTTGAGCACTCACCCTGATGCCGATCACTTCAATTTCTCACTGTATGCCACTGGTGCCCTTCCAGCTGTTGCCCTGGTGCTGAATCCCAGAGGAAGTGAGTCTGCATAAATCCTAAGTCTGTTGCTGGCCTTTTAAGAGGAGACTCCTGAGATTCTAGCAGTTTCTTCTGTCACCCCAACTCCAACTTGTTTTTACAGCTAGAAGTTAAGGAGATTTATCTTCCATATGCTGGAATCCTGGGCTCAGTGGTCTAGTCTGGGGCAGGAATCCCTCACTCCCAAGGTATCCCTCCTGATTTTTATCCACCACAGGTGGATGTGGGACTGCCTATTCTGTGTCTCTGCACCCCTCTGGGTCTATGCCTACCTGTCTGGATAAATGTGGCTTCTTTAATTCCTTGGTTGTTCAACTTTCATGTAGCTCAATTTTCTGATGATTCTGGGTGTTACTTGTTTTGTAGTCTAGTTGTAATTTTTGCTGCAGTTGTGTGGGGAGGCAAGACATGTTTATCTATGCCTTCATCTTGACCAGAGTTGAAATCTGGAACTTTTAAAGAGCCCCAATCAGAAAGCTCTTAAAGACTCTTAAACATTGAAGCTCTTAAAGACTTCTGCACTGAGGGGCCATCTGCACCAGGTAGTGATGAAAAATGCAAGAAGCATTTTTTTCTTTTTAAAAATTCTTTTCAGTGATTTAAAAAATTTGTTTATTTATTTTATTGTTGTTAAGCATTTTCTAATTAAAATCAACACAGCTGATTATATATGATGTAAGTTGATGCTCGAGTTTCATTTTTTTGCATGTAGCTGTCCATATCTCCCAACACTATTTGTTGAAGAGGCTATTTTTGCTCCATTTTATGCTGTTGTCCCCTTTGTCAAATATTAATTGACCATAAAGACTTGGGTTTATTTCTGGCTTCTCTGTTCTACTCCATTGGTCTGTGTGTCTGTTCTTATGCCAGTACCAGTCTGTTTTGATTACAGTGACCTTGTAGTACAGTTTGATATCAGGTATTGTGATCCCTCCTACTTTGTTCTTCTTTCTCAAAATTGCTGCAGCTATTCAGGGTCAGATATTAATTTTTGTATCCTGCTACTTTGCTAAAATCATTTGTTGGTTCCAGTAGTTTCTTGGTGGAATCATTGGGGTTCTCTACGTATAGTATCATGTCATCTGCAAATAAAGACAGTTCCACTTCTTCCTTTTCAATTTGGATGGCTTTTACTTCTCCTTGTCTGATTGCTGTGGCTAGGACTTCCAGTACTACGTTGAATAACAGAGGTGAAGGTGACATCCCTGTCTTGTTCCTGATCTTAATGGAAACACTCTAGTTTTTGCCCATTGAGTATGATCCTGGCAGTGGGTTTGTCACATGTAGTCTTTATTATGTTTAGTTTTGTTCCCTCTATTCTCACTTGGCTGAGAGTTTTTACCATAAGTGGGTGCTGGATTTCATCAAATGCTTTTTCTGCATCTACTGATATGATCATGTGGTTTTTTCCTTCATTTTGTTTATGTGGTGAATTACATTTATTGATTTGTGAATGTTGTACCAACCTTCCATTCCTGTAATAAATCCCACTCAGTCATGGTGTATAATCTTTCTAATGTATTGCTGTATTCAGTTTGCTAGTATTTCATTGAAGATATTAGCTTCTATGTTTATCATGGATATTGATCTATCACTTTCTCTTTTTTGCGTAGTGTCTTTATTTGATGTTGGAATTAGGATAATGTTGGCCTTGTAAAATGAGCTTGTGAGCCTTCCTTCCTCTAGAATTTTTTGAAGTAGTCTGAGAAGGAAAGGATTTGTTCTTCTTGGAATGTTTGTTAAAATTCACCAGTGAAGTCATCCAGTCTAAAACTTTGGTTTCTTGGGAGATTTTTGATTATTGCTTCAATTTCACTAGGTGTAGTCTGTGTATTAAGATTCTCTGATTCTCCCTGATTTAGTTTTGGAGGATTATATATTACTAGGAATTCATCCATTTTGTCCAGGTTGTCCAATTTGTTGGCATATAGTTGTCCATAACATTTTCTTTTTTCCCAATTTTTTTATTTAATTATTTTTCAAGTACAGTTTTCTGTCTA